>NC_137461.1:159729448-159874448 GCF_964235325.1 Thermobia domestica | reverse complement strand
CCTGGTTCGATTACAGCTCGCGCCAAATGGCCTTTGTGGTGGACAAATAAAGCATGTATGAGTTTTCTCGAGGTTATTTCGTTTACTCCCACTTTTTTTTATTTCAACATTTCATTCATTCTCATAACTTTTAGCCTACACTGCAAAATTCTGGAATGTAGAACTGGAAGAAAAAACAAAACTAATTCTCTGAAGGTAACAATAGCGAAACATGATTTTTCATAATGGGAACAGATGATCTCTTTAAATATTGTTAAAGTATGTGGTACGATTTTTCAGTTTCTTTTTTCATTTATTCTTTTATTTCCTTTCTTTCTTTTTCTTTCTTTTTACTTTAAAATTGTGCAGACCACTTTTCTGCGTAACTTTACTTAATCGTCTTGTGAATTCCAAATTATTCTAAATGGAACATAACTTAGTACTAAACTGTATTATCGCTTATCATTCTGTGTTTTATGTAGAATATATAATTCCTAAATCTATTTATGCATCTATGCGAGTTTCTAATGCTCTTGTTTTGTTTCGAGTTTTCTAACTATCATTTAGAATTCATTATGGTCTGTAATAAATTTGAAGGTTGAAAGAAGCATCTCATTAAAAAAAAATTAGGTTAAAGGATATACCCTAAAGATATAACTAACCTTGCATTTAACACTATCGTATGTTTCGCGTTTACAATATTAAGATTCCGAAGCTATTGCAATCTCGGCAGTTTTCTTTGTTCTTTTATACTATGCTTAAAGCTTACGTATTAACCTACGGCTTACATTTCATTGTCGTAACATTTCTGTTTTTCTCCAACAATCGCGGATGCCCCTTCATGTTTCCTTAATATCATTTTTTCGACCAATGGTAAACGCGATTCCGGTTATAAGGTGTCTCTTTCAATTTTCAAATCTATTGCAGACTACAATCTGACGTTCTTTCGTGACATTTGCCTTATTTAGTCTTACTACGATATTTTTTAAAGCACTTATCTCTCTTTTGTATAGAGTATGTTTCTTGCATGTACACGATTATGAGATTTGTTCAGTTAAAATCTTGCAATGCACGAAACCTACCTAATTACAATCAATTATGTTCTTATCCCGCCACTATTTAATCAGAACACGATCAATTCTTTACAGTTCTTTAGGCAAGTCTAATTTTATTGTTATCATTGTCGGTCCTACTTCATCTTTATTCTTGACCCAATATAAGCTTTCCTTTCTCATTATTTTCCAGAACATTTCTTCTTTCTTTTTCTCTTTTGAGGTCTCCTATAAACATTTCATTTCATATTTTGAGATATATTTGAAAATATGTTCCAGTTCTTTGTAAATTTACCCTTGTGACTATTTTCCATTTCCTATGAGGCCGCATGCATGACATGTAATATTGAGTTGTTGCTGATCACTACAGGATTCTTGTCATTACATCGTTTAGCAACGATATTAGCTTTACATTGTTTATAACAATATTGACGTCACAGCTGCCAGGACAGCCTGAGTGGAATTTTGGGAAGGGGTATACAGATATTTAACAACTTTCCAACTGATTTATTCTCTATCTAGGAAATTTTAGGGAAGGAAATTTCCCTTACTCTCTTCATGCATCCTCTATTGCTTCGTAATTATGATTTTCCATTTCTCATTAGACGTGTGGTAAATATTAAAATATCATACTTTTAAATATTGTTGCAATTTAACTTGTTGCTTATGTTGTTTATTCTCCATACGGACAGCATTTTCAGGATTTTAATTCTCGCTTTCTGATTTAAAAAAAAATTGAAAAAATTATTGCGTCCTAATTGAGAGCATTTAATGTTCGAGAAGTAGTTCAAATATCTCCTATTTTACAAATTTAAAATATTGACGTGCTTACTAAGGAACTGCAGAGTGTTATTTTCAATCTTATAAATATTAATTTTTACAAAGCTTAAATTTGTTTACTAATTGCAGTTTAGCATCCCTATCCATCATCAAGACTATATGAGACGTAGCTTTATAATTCAAGGTTGAATCCAAACCTTCGAAATTTATTTAATGCTCTCCCACAGAAATCGATCCCGGTACTCCATACACAGAAGTCGTGCGCGCTAACCACTAGAGCAACGAGGTGAACTTTTTATAGAACTATATTCCTGGTTACTTTAAATTCTTTAGGCTAATAGAATTATGTCACATGATCATAATTATCTATTATATATAAAATAACTTACAGTTTGAATTCTAAAGAATTTCTTCAATCTATCATTTTAAAAACGAAAACGAAAGTGTTTATGAAAGCTGCACATAGAAAATGTTCTGGTCTAAATCAATGATGTCGGAAATTATATTTTAGTTACATTTCGGTATATATATATATATATATATATATATATATATATATATATATATATATATATATATATATATATATATATATATATATATTAAAATATGGTTAACAATTCCATAATTATTTGACCGTAAATACCAATCATGTGCAAATAGCTTATAGTCTAAGTAACTAACAGTTAAAAGCTTAGAGCATTTTTGAAAATCTAAACAAATGTTAAATAGTTTCACTACTTGCCATTTTGAAGGCACTTTCTGGGTAAAATTTGCATGGTCTTAGAAATCTGATTAAATATTTATCATCTGTTCTACAGTGTAGCCCTTGCTCATCTGAAAAATAAAAGAAATAAAGATTAATATATATGTGTATATGGAAGTATATATACTATATATGCGTGTATGTACTCTAGGAAGCCTCGAGCAATTTCAACCCAACTCGATACACATATGACTTACAATCTGAAAAAAAAATACTGTAGAGTAAGAAACCCCTACAACTCCTAGGGATAGGAGGGGGTGACATGTAAAAATAATCGAAATCGATCGATATTAGTTTCAGGGGTTACTGGGATGAATAGTGACACTCTTAACGCCATTTTTAAGTCCAAGTTCAGCACCCAGTTTGGGTAAAACTCTACCATCCTAGTAGGTAGGAAAGGTGTGACATGTAAAGCTAATTGTAAACGACCGATATTAGCGTCTAATTCAGTTTTAGGAGTTATTGATAGTAGGGCTATACTCCCAGTGCCATTGAAGTACAAGTTGAGCCTCATCAGTATGAGGATGAGAAAGTGTAGAAAAATAAAATATCCAAAACGACTGATATTAGTGTACAATATAGCTCTTGGGGTCGGGCAAACAGATGACCATTTTGAAATTACCTTTGGAAGATAGTTGGTACCCACACCTTAAGCTGAGTTTTTACCATGCCACTTTGATTAAAGAGCATATTCTTGGAGAGTAACGTGTTTGAAATTTATGGCAAAAGTAGAGTATTTTATGGATTTCTCCACTTTCATTGAAATGCGCATCCTATGGGAAAGGAGATTCAAATATTTTTATTAACCTGCTATCCCTGTGTGTTGAACAGGAATTTCAGCTAGTTAATAACAAGTGACTACAAAATCAAAGTAAAAACTATTCATGGATAATTGATTCACGGACCATTTACAAATCGATCTGAAGAGGGAAAGGACTCGTGCAGTTGGCAGTATTTCTTTCAGAAAAAAAAGTTCCTAGGGAGCATACTTAGTATTCGGGAGGGCACATATTATTTTCACACGGTATTATTATATTTATTATTGTATCATAGACGTATTAATTTGATAATCCAGGGGGTACTTTTAGAGCTTCGGGGGGGGGGGAGGTGCCTCTAAAAATATGTAAGAAACACTGACAGTCGGTATGGAGTTGCATAATGTGGTAGCCCTACGTGGGGAAGATTTCTTTTAGCAAACTTAACATCGATAGAAAATTGTAAAATATATGATAACAACGAATCTTAACTCGAAGTATAATTTGGAAGAATGGAAAGAGTGCGTTGGATCCTAGTTTTACCTGCATAGTTCTATGTAAGAACCTTAAATATATGCAAGTATATGTCAACCCCCCCAAATAACATTATATGGCTGTTTAAATGACAATAGTGAAGGCATCCTATGTCATACAATACGAAGAAAGAAAATTGTCACTTTGTTCAAATTATTGGGTGTAATGTTCACAAGTTGTTTACCAGATTGATAAGAATATTTAACTATCGGGATACATATAGAAAAAATGCTGTATCTTGGGTATTTGGAACCATAATATTTGTAGACTTGAAGTGCATTCCTACGAATTTCAGAACTTTAGAAGTAATGTGATAAAGTGTTGTGAAAATATAGTTCTCCATCAAAAATTAGACCAAAATCCTTTTGACGAAAAAGCCAGTGAATTTCACCAGGTGTTAGTTCTTAAGAAACGGAAAGCTCAGTGATTTTTAACAACAAGCAAAGAACAGTGATTTGTCTCAGTTGGACGTAAATCACTCATTCCTACAGTATTTTGTTTATAGTTTTTGTAACTAGTTTTTTTTTTTGTTTAAAAAAAAAAAAAGCCTTCGCCCAATACAATGGCGTAAATAAGTAGAACAGAGACAGTACAATATTCTTTCTCTCTTAGTACAGTGATATCGAAAATGTGATATCGAAAATGCTTACATGGAATACATGTGCTCCATTTTGATTCCCAATGTTACAACATTTGCGTACATGGAGTTCGTATGCTGCATTTTGATCCTCGATGTTACAACATTTCCAATATTTTATCACAAAAACACCGTGTAACATGGGTTCCTGTGACCACGGCATGGCGCGTCCTCAGGTTGCGGATCGAGTAGAAGGCCTCTAGATATAGAGATTAGCTGCGAATAAATATACTGAATAAGCAGTCGCGAAAAGACGACAAGGAGTGGACCTCCAACTTGGGGCTTTGGGTAAGGCTAACAACCTCATCCTGTAAAAAAAAAAAAAAGTACACTTGTTCAGAAAGATTCACAAAAGCCTCGGACTAGGACTGATAACTTGGCACGACCTCAGCAAAAGAAAATTGAAAAAATGAAATGAAATGAAATCTTTAAGTTTTACGTCCCACGGTTATGCCGGTTAGGCTAAAGGAGACGGTGATGATGAGTAATGAATGAAATGGTGGAATGAAGAAAGTGGGAGGAAACGGGAGAACCCCGAGAAAACCCACGCACACGGTGTTTGTCCACCACAAAGAAAATTGACATGAGATTTGGAACATGGAATATTAGAAGTCTTTATAGGGCAGGTGCGTTATAATCCGTAACGAGTGAGTTAGAGATATACAGGATGGACCTAGTACGAGTTCAGGAAGTCAGGTGGGAAGGAAATGGATCTGTGAATTCCAGAAATTTTACGTTCCTTTACGGGGAAGGAAATAAAAACCACCAATTAGGAACAGGGTTTTTCGTTCACAAACGAATATTACCAGCAATTAAGCGGAATGAATAAATTCGTTACTGGCAAATTTCTTTTTATTACTCTTAAGGGACGGTGGTGTGATATTATTGTTTTAAATGTACATACCCCAACAGAAGATAAGGATGACGATATAAAAGACAGTTTTTACGAAGTGGAATGGATATTTAATCAACTTCCGCGAAACCATATGAAAATTCTATTAGGGGATTTCAATGCGAAGGTAGAACAAGAGGATACTTTCAAACCGATTATAGTGAACGAAAGTCTGCATAAGGAAAGTATTGACAACGGTGTTAGACTCGTGAACTTAGCAACGAGGAATGCATTAAACTAGCAGAGAAGAGAAAACTGGGAAAATTACATTTGCTAAAAAATCCGAATGAAATAACTACACAAAATTTCGTAGACATCAGGCAGGAAACTTCCAAATCTTTTAGAACAAAGAAACGCGATTTTTTAAAAGCTAAAATTAAGTAACTTGAAGATAATAGTAAAAATGAAAACATTCGGGACATGTATAAGGGGATCAGCAAATTTAAGAAAGGCTATCAACCTCGTGCTTATATATTAAAGAAGCTGACCGAACAGTTCTCACTTATATTGATAGCATCTTAAATAGATGGAAAGATTTATTTGACAATTTGCTGAACACGCAGCCAAAAACTAGTGTAAGTGGAAAAAAGGAAATACACACCGCAGAACCATATATTTCAGAGCCCAACCGAATAGAAGTTGAAACCGCTATAATGAAATTAAAGAAACGCAAATCTCCGGGTGTAGACGAAATTCTGGCTGAGTTAATTTTAGCTGGAGGCGAAAAATTGTGGAACAAGATACACAAACTCACCCCCCTTATCTGGAACAAGAAAGAATTACCACAAGAGTGGAAAGAATCAATCATTTTTCCAATTCACAAGAAAGGAAACAGAACTGACTGTAATAATTATCGAGTCATTTCTCTTTTGTCAACATCCTATAAAACCCTTTCAAGTATTCTATTAGCAAGATTGACCCCATACGCAGTTGAAATTATTGGAGATTATCAGTGCGGATTTAGGCGAAATCGATCAACTATCGATCAAATATTTACCATTCGTCAAATACTCGAAAAGACGTGGGAATACAATACCCGGGTACATCAACTATTTATTGATTTTAGAAAGGCGTACTACTCGGTTAGGAGAGAAATATTATACAACGTTCTTACAGAACTTGGAATACCGAGAAAGCTAATTAGATTAATTAAGATATGTTTAAATGCATTCCAAAGTAAAGTCCGGGTAGGAAAATTTTTGTCCACGAGCTTTCACGTCGAAAATGGCCTGAAAGAAGGAGATTCGTTTTCGCCATTATTATTCAAATTTGTTCTGGAATACGCTATAAGTAAAATCAAAGATAGCAACCAGGGCATAGAGTTGAATGGTATTTACCAGGATATGGTATATGATTATGTAAATTTAATAGGGAATGATAGAAAAACAATAGAAAGAAATGCAGAAATCTTATAAAATGCTTGTAGGGACATGAGTTTAGAAGTAAATGCAGAGAAAACTAAATACATGGAAGTGGGTCAGGACCTAATACAGCAAATTATGGAGGCAGGCGTTAAAATGTTAAATAACACTGGGGAACAATTTTTAAAATGTTTTCTGTTGCATGAGATTTTTCAGCTGTTTCTATATGTTTTTTGCCCACTGAATCGAAATCGGAAATAAGTTTCCCTGTGTATGCTATAGTTTCCAAAGTCAAAGTTTGTGTTTCAGTTAAACCTACTCTAACAACAGAACATATATTCATAATATTAATGTTTCTTCTATTCTGTTATGTGTTTCAGATTATATCATGGCATCTTCAGGTAGACAGAATTCTGTAAACAAACCTGACGTATTTTGTTATGTATGTGACTGCTACACATTTCCCCCCCCAAAGGTGCAATATGACACCGTTTGCTAGCCGTGCCTACAGAAGTATTTTCAAGTTTCTCTTAGCGACCAAGACAAAAAAAAAAAAAAAAAAAAAAAGGGCTTCTCCTCATATTGTGTGTCATAATTGTGAGGAAATTGTACGTGATTGGGCAAAATGAAAGCAAAATGGTATGACTTTTGGCATTCCCGTGGTTTGGCGAAAACCGAAAGACCATCTAAGTGACTGTTATTTTTGTCTGGTCAATAGGAAGGATATTGGCAAGAAAAACTGACATTCTATTTTGTATCCGAGTATTGCCTGACTAATTCTACCGATCCTTCACTCGGATGAATTCCCGGTTTCAGTTTTTAATGGTTTCGGCTTTTGTGAAAGGGAAGATTACCGCACGACTTGTGATAAGATGTATGAAAAAATAGCCATGGAATCCGAAGACTTATCTGACACTAAACAGTCGCCTCAGCAGTTCATCCAGCCTGAATTTAATGACTGTGCGCGATTTCGGTCTCTCCAAGAAAGCTACTGAGCTATTAGCTTCCAGATTGTGAGGAGAAAACAATCTGTTGCATTGTTCGGCACGAGTATCGCCGGGAAAGCGGGTAAAGGGTTTCGTAGACATCTTTTCTGAAAACAACTTTGTTTACTGCCACGATACCCCATGCCTTCTAACTGAATTAGGCGTTTCCTCTTACAATCCAACAGAATGGAGGTTATTTATCGATAGTTCGAAGCGCAGTCTCAAGTGTGTTCTTTTGCACAACGGTAATGCTTACGAACCGGTTCCAATTGGTCACTCGGTGCATTTGCTAGAACATAGTACTATTAAACTTGTGATTGAACTACTCAAGTACGAGGAGCATAACTGGATAATTTGTATGGATCCCAAAATGGTCAATTTTCTGCTCGGACAATAGAAAGGTTTTATGAAGTTTCCCTGCCATATATGTATGTGGGACAGCTGAGCTCGAGAACTACACTACACACAAAAAGAATTGTCTGTCCGTGACACTCTGAAAGTAGGAATGCCAAACATTATGAATTAACCAATTGGCAGCCGAGATAGGATCATTACCCCCACTTCATATGATGAAACAATTCGTAAAAGCACTAAATACTGATGGTGACTGCTTTCAGTATCTAATTTCTAAATTTCCTGCTTTATCTTACGAGCATATCAAAGCAGGAGTGTTCGATGAACCTCAAATTCGTGTTCTATTTCGTGATGTGGAATTTGCCAAGAAGATTAACTGCAAGGAGGAGGCAGCATGGCTGTCTTTCGTGGAAGTTATAAAGAACTTTCTAGGTAAGAAAAATTCGAATAACTATGAAGTGCTGGTTAATAGAATGTTATCGGCCTTACGGGATCTTGAATGCAACATGAATGTGAAGATTAATTTTCTATACGGTCATCTTGACCAATTTCCTGAGAGCCTTGAAGATTGTAGCGATGAACAGAGAGTGCGTTTCCATGAAGACCTGAAGACGATGGGAGAGCGTTATCAAAGGCGATGGGACAAAAATATGTTAGCAGATTAGTGTTGGAATATCAAACGAGAGTGCCCCGTGGTTCCCCAGAAGCGCAAGTTTTTGCCTCCATAGAAAGGTTTGAACTTTCTATGATTTCATATGAGTTTTTTGTATTACTGTGGCCTGCGTCCAGACAAATATGTTACTATCAACAAAAAGGATTTAAATATATTTCTATATTAGATGTAAGAGTGTAATTACCACAGACAAGTACTTTCGTATAGGTATATATCTAATCTCTAATGCATATTTATGAACTTTAAATAATTAATATAGTCATTTTTCTAATACAAGTGGTCCTTATGTAGGCGAATGTATCATTCTCACGTAAAAGCTTTAAATTTATGTTTGTACACTACTAGATTGGGTTTGTACGTAACACTACTAAATGTGCGTATTTCCAATTTTTGATGGAGCTATATTCTTTAATTTTGCAAGGCTTAATATATCTTTTTGTGATAGATATGGATTGTATTCATGCCAATTGGATGCAGTGAGATAGGAAACTGCATCCAGTTGGCTAAGGATAGAAGTCAGTGGAGAGCTTTTGTGAACGCGGCATTGAACCTCCGGGTTCCATAGGCCATAGAGTTAGTTTAATTAGTTTTAGTTAGTTAGTTATCACAAAAACAACCATTGTGCATCATCTTTAGAGAAGTTACATCCCAGAAGGTCTATTCTTAGCCCCACATAATCTTACCTTTTCTTGGCATATAGCTTTCAGCCCGTTATGGCCTTTGGTTTTATTCACCAGGTATCTCCATCCTGTCCTGTTCTTCATTTTCTATTTCTAGTTCTTCATTTTCATTATTTTCAGATCTAATATTACATATAGTAGTCAACTTTGCTTAAGTCTGCCTCTTCTCCTACCAGAAAGTATATTTTCTTGTAATACCTTTTTTCGGGAGCCGTTCGTTTTCCATCCTTTTTACATGGCCGAGCAGTTGTAACCGTTCTGCCTTCATATATCTTACAATGTCCTCCTCTTGTAGAATACAGGGTGGCCCAAAAGTAGGTATACACAGTAACGTACTGGTCAGTTCACTACATTTTATACAATTTCTTATTGTTATCCCTCAGGTAGAGTTAGTTTCTTTATTATTGGTTCCTAATGTGTTTTACTTACATCTTATGCTCGGAAGAGCCGAAGCAAATAAACCCATAAACTAGAATATTATATTTGATCAATGCATGAGTCCTTGATTCGTTCTCCATTTATTATTTTCTGCAACTCGTCCAAAAGTTTCCTTATTACTTTCATTTCAAATGCCCATAGTTTTATTTCATTCTTATTTGTAAGAATCCACTTCTGCACTGTGTCATCATAGATCTGACTAAAGTTTTATATACCTTCAGTTTTGAGCATCTGTCTATGTGTTTGGTTTTTAGTGTCCTTAAATTGGCGTGGTTGACCCTATTTCTTTTTGTATGCTGTTTTTAATAGTGATTGTCATAATATTGCTATTATTTCTATTAGCGTAGCTAAATATTTAAACCTGTTTACACTCTCAAATATTTTATTTTCTATAATGAATTCATTCCTATTTCTTTTACTTGTATCTGGTGTTATCATCATTACTTTGTTTTTTCAGTATTTACTTGTAGACTTCAGCAAATCAGTTATGTAGCCTACTATATTCTTTTCTGAGAGTTTACTATTTGCTGATATGAATAGAGAGCATTAAAATAGAAAATGGACATTCATTGTGAGCTGCTGCTTAGCCGAATTGACAGTGCCTGCTACTTCGGTAGAATGGCCATTGGTTCTATTTTCGGTAGAAACACTAAAATTTTCTGCTACTGACCACTTCGATCAGGCAATTGGGAAGCTACCTTAATTAAGGGGTACTGAATTCCGGCCAAAAAGTCAGAAATATGGTGGTTACGAGACGATGAGCTGACCACGCCGATATGTGTGCTTCTACGACATGGCAAATATTAGTCCCTTCCTTGAACTTTGTCTGGCTACGCCACTGGTAGGAGATAGACTGTATTTGAAAATGTTGCAGTCGTCAGCATGGAGGAGTATAAAAGCTCTGTCATCAATGTTATCCCGAGTCCCACAGATCTCTCTTGACAAGTACTTAAAAGAATAAGCATCCAATGTAATAAATTTTTACACTAGTAAAGAAAAATATTTCTTTAAAAAAACCGGTGGAACTAGTCTTTTTTAACAGCAGTAATAGAATTTTGCTTTGAATGATAAGAAGGTTAGCTGCAGCCTTCTCTAAGTAACTAGAGTGTCATTTAGCCTAATACGGCATCTAATAATAACTCGAATGCTTTTATAGTATCAGGAAGTAAATAGTGTCTTATTATTACGTAAGACTGGTGAAGAAAATATATTTTATTTTAAGTTGAAGGACAAAGAGAAAAAATGTTAGTAAGGTCGCAAAATCTAGACTCGAAGTTGGTTACGTTCAATCAAGACAAACGAAATTGGATGAAACATTTCTATAATGACGAGGCCTGGAGAGCCAGTCAGAGGCATATACTGGTTTGATGGCTTGGGGCACGGCTATCCTTTATAACACCTGTACATTAATAATAATAATAATAATAATAATAATAATAATAATAATAATAATAATAATAATAATAATAATAATAATAATAATAATAATAATAATAATACGAGGTCACTCTCTCTTTGGAGTCATTAGTAATTGCTTCGGGTCTAGCTACGCCTACGTCCTCCCTACTGGCCTAGTCGCTAGCGCGCGCGACCTTGCTGCGCATGGTCCCGGATTAAATTTTCGGTGGGAGGGTGTTGAAAACATTATGATGTATCAGATTCTACCTTAGGCTGTCGGTCCATGTCTCATGTAGCCTCGTGCTGCAAAGGGACACTTTTATCAAACAAACCAACAAGAATAACAATAATGCATAAAAATAGGTAGTAATTTGCAAATAATATTGCTATAAATCAATTACTTACCTATTTACATTGCTGAATACAAACACAACCAACAAAATATTTTAGACAACTTAAAGCTATCACACATCCACTTAAATTCATCATACGAACATAATGTAAAATGACATGTGTACTCACGGTGGTCTTCTTTTACATCCTTAGATAAATTTAACTCAGGAGTTGGTATTGCCATTTTCACAATTTCTAGTTTCTCGTTATAGCTATGAACGACTGTATATTTAATAAACTTTCTATAAGACAGTAATTGTCAACAAAAGCCCCTCCTGAAATTTCCTCTGCCATTCTTTCCCTCACAATGTCACAACAGAAGTGAAGGTCGGTCAAGATGGAGTTCTACATCGCCATTTACAAAAATAATTTATACCAAACTTTTGTACTAGTTTTGTACTGCTTTGTACCAACAATAAAAAGTTTTGTACCAACCCCAAAATGTTCCAAATTTTAGATTTTACTGTGGAACTCCATCTTGACCTCTGAGTTCCACATACGCCGATTTGCATTAAAGTGCCCTCACTATATAAAGAAACTTTTGTACCAGTCCCAAAATGTCCCAAATTCAAACTTCTAATTTGGAACGCATAAACAAATCTCAGTCCAATAAACACATATATATCAATGATAATGGTCTCATTAGATAAAGGAAGTTTTGTACTGTTTTGTACCAACAATAAAAAGTTTTGCACCTGTCCCCAAATGTCCCAAATTCCACCTTCTAACGCGGAACACTAAGGTCAATTTGGAGTTCCACATAGCCCGATTTCTTTCAAAATCGTCTCATTAGATAAAGAAAGTTTTGTACTGTTTTGTACCAACAATAAAAAGTTTTGTACCTGTCCCAAAATGTCCCAAATTTCATTTTTTTATGTAGAACGCCAAGAGTCATCTCAGTTTTCCACGTAATAATTAACAAAAAAAAAAAGAGGTTTGTACTAGATTTGTACTGTTTTGTACCAACAATAGAAAGACACTTGCCGATTTGCATTAAAGTGGTGTTATTAAATAGAGAAAAGTTTGTATTGTTTTGTACCAGTCCCTATATACTTTTATCTACTATCAAAAAAAAAAGTTTCGTACTTTCCCAAAATGTCCTAAATTGCATCTTGTAATGCGAAACGCTAAGGTCAAGATGGAGTTAGACATACCCCGATTTCTTTCAAAATAGTCTCATTAGATAAAGAAAGTTATGTACTGCTTTGTGCCAACAAAAAATTGTACCTGTCCCAAAATATTGCAAATTTCATTTTTTAATGTAGAACGCCAACAGTCATCTCAGTTTTCCACGTAAGAATTAACAAAAAATATACTAGAGTTTTGTACTAGTTTTGTACTGTTTTGTACCAACAATAAAAAGTTTTGTACCAGTCCCAAAATGTCCCTAATTAAAACTTCTAATTTGGAACGCATAAACAAATCTCAGTTCCACACACATCTATTTCACTGTTCCACACACAAAATATTTCATTATATCAAGAATGTTTTGAACTCTTTTCTAGTATTTGAAAAAGTTTTTACCTGTCCTAAAATGTCCGAAATTGCATCTTCTAGTGCGGAACGCTAAGGTCAATATGGACTCCCACGTACCCTGATTTCTTTCAAGATAGTCTCATTAGATAAAGAAAGTTTTGTAGTGTTTTGCACCAACAAAAAAGTTTTATACCTGTCCCAAAATGTCTCAAATTTCATTTTTTTCATATAGAACGCAGCAACAGTCATCTCATCTTTCCACGTAACAATTTACAAAAAAATATATACTAGAGTTTTGCAATAGTTCTATACTGTTTTGTATTAACAATAAAAAGTTTCTTACCAGTTCCAAAATGTCCTAAATTTCATTTTTAATGTAGAACGCCACAGACATCAAAGTTTTGCACGTAATATTTTACAAAAAAAATCATACTAAAGTTTTTGATTAGTTTTGTACTCTTTTGTACCAACAATAAAATGATTGATACCAGTCCGAAAATGTCCCAAATTGCATCATGTAATGCGGAACGCTAAGGTGAAGATGGAGTTACACATTCCCCGGTTTCTTTAAAATAGTCTGATTAGATAATGAAAGTTTTGTACTGTTTTGTACCAACAATTATAAGTTTAGTAGCAGTCCCAAAATGTTCTAAATTCAAACTTCGAATTTGAAACGGCAAAATAAATCTCATTTCCACACACACCAATGTCACTTAAAATAGTCTCATTATATTAAGATTAGAGATTTATTTTGTGCTCTTTCTCTAGCATCTAAAAAGGTTTTCTACCTGTCCCAAAATGTACCAAATCCATTTTCTAATGTTGAACGGTAACTATTAAGACCAAGTTGGAGTTCCAATATCCCGAATTCATTCAAAATAGTTTCATTAGTTGAAAAAATGTTTTTACTGTTTTGTACTACCAATAAAAATTTTGTACCAGTACAAATACTTCTAATTTTGTTAACTTCTACATTTTTCTCATTATATACGAATGACATTGACTGTCACGTTACCATGGAGAATGAGTGAATTCTTTTGATTAAAGTTTAGAACATAACCGGCTTTGAGCCAGGTTTTTACAGTTCGAGGAGGATTTAACATATACTTCGATCTTCCACCCAAGAACATGAAATTTGGTGCACAAACTTTCACTTAAAGACGTGGCTACGTGCCCTAGCGTTTTCTACGTTCAGCTTCTAAAGGGTGTTGTGGGTTCATTTATAATTCTTTTTAATTTCCAATTTTCTATTCATTAAGTGACTGAAGTGAGTAAATGTTCGAATCGAATTTTTGACCTTAATTTTCAGGGGTATATATTTTTTTATCGATTCAGTTTGATTCATTTTTATTTCATTTTTTAAAAATAAATATTGTAAAGAAGGGAAGAATATTCAAATATGCCTTTTAAATATTTCTTTTAAACACTTATTCTCGTGGAAAGAACTGGCTTTCATGTAACAATAATAATATTTATTTATTATTTATTCTCAGCAAGATATTTGCATACTATTGTAGTGCAGTGAAGATTATAGTTTACCGCTTTGTTCCTATAGAAACCACAAGTATTAATAGTTCTTTGTATTTGTACGATATTTAATTTAAAACGCCTTTGATATAATATTCCTAATATTTTAACTTCGAAGGTAGTTCAGTGCTGTTGGAAATACAAAACTTTTTATTATTGGTACAAAACAGTACAAAACCTTCTCTATCTAATGACATCACTTTAATGCAAATCGGCACATGTAGAACTCAGAGGTCAAGTTGGAGTTCCTCACTAAAATCTAAAATTTGGGACATTTTGGGACAGGTACAAAACTTTTGTACTGTTTTATTGTTGTTACAAAACAGTACAAAACTAGTACAAAACTAGTACAAAACTCTAATATTTTTTTTCTAAATTGTTACATAGAAAGCTGAGATGACTGTTGGCGTTCTACATTAAGAGATGCAATTTGGGACATTTTGGGACAGGTACAAAACTTTTTATTGTTGGTACAAAACAGTACAAAAGTCTGGTACTACTTTTATTTGTAAATTCTTATTTTTAAAACTTAGACGGCTGTTGGTGTTTCATATTAGAAGATGAAATGTGGACATTTTGGAACAGGTACAAAACTATTTAGATACTAGATAACAGTACAAAACGTTTCTGATATAATGAGAGTATTTTCAGTAAAATTGGTGTGTGTAAGACAGAGATTTGTTTATGCGTTCCAAATTAGAAGTTTGAATTTCGGACATTTTGAAACAGGTACAAAACTTTTTATTGTTGGTACAAAACTGTTCAAAACTCTAGTATATATATATATATATATATATATATATATATATATATATATATATATATATATTTGTAAATTGTTACATACAAAGCTGAGATAACTGTTGGCGTTCTACATTAAAAGATGCATTTTGGAACATTTTGGGACAGGCACAAAACTTTTTATTGTTGGTACAAAACAGTACAACACTAGTACAAAACTATAGTACTACTTTTATTTGTAAATTCTTATATGGGAAACTGAGATCGCTGTTGGTGTTTCACACTAGATGAAATTTGAGACATTTTGGGACAGGTACAACACTTTTTAGATACTAGATAACATATCGTTCAAAACGTTCCTAATATAATGAGAGTATTTTCAGTGAAATTGGTGTGTGTGGGACTGAGATTTGTTCATGCGTTCCAAATTAGAAGTTTAAATTTGGGACATTTTGGGACAGGTACAAAGTGCTTTATTGTTAGTACAAAACAGTACAAAACTTTCCCTTTCTAATGACACCACTTTGATGGAAATCTGCACGTGTGCAACTCAGAGGTCAAGTTGGAGTTCCACAAAAAAATTTAAGATTCAGGACATTTTGGTATAAGTACAAAACTTTTTTATTGTTGGTACAAAACGGAACAAAACTAGTACAAAACTCTAGTATATTCTTTTGCAAATTGTTACGGGGAAAGCTGAGATGACTGTTAGCATTCTACATTAAAAGATGAAATTTGGGACATTTTGGGACAGGTACAAAACTTTTTAGTGTTAGTACAAACCAGTCCAAAACTTTCTTTATCTAATGAGACTATTTTGAAAGAAATCGCGGGAATGTGGAACACTATCTTGACCTTAGCGTTCCGCATTAGGTGATCCAATTTGGGACGTTTTGTGATAGGTACCAAACGTTTTGGATACTAGATAAGAGTACAAAACGTTCTTCATATAATGAGAGTATTTTCTGTGAAATTGGTGTATGTGGGACTGAGATTTGTTTATGCGTTTCAAATTAGAAGTTTGAATTTGGGATATTTTCGGACAGGTACAAAATGTTTTATTGTTGGTACAAAACAGTACATAACTTTCTTTATATAATGAGGCCACTTTGATGCAAATCGGCAAGTGTAGAACTCAGAGGTGAATTTGGATCTCCACACTAAAATCTAAAATTTGGGGCATTTTGGGACAGGTACAAAACTTTTTATTATTGGTACAAAAGAGTAAAAAACTAGTACAAAACTCTGGTACAACTTTTATTTGTAAATTCTTATTTGGAAAACTCAGATGGTGTTGGCGTTTCACATTAGAAGATGAAATTTGGGACGTTTTGGGACAGGTACAAAACTTTTTATTGTTGGTACAAAACAGTACAAAACTTTCCTTATATAGTGAGACGATTTGGAAAGAAATCGGGCTATGTGGAACTCCAAATTCATCTTAGTGTTCCGCGTTAGAAGGTGGAATTTGGGACATTTGGGGACAGGTACAAAACTTTTTATTATTGTTACAAAACTACAAATTTTCTTTATCTAGTGAGACCATTATCATTGATATATGTGTTTCTGGGTCTGAGATTTGTTTATGCGCTCCAAATTAGATATTTGAATTTGGGACATTTGGGACTGGTTCAAAACTTTTTATTGTTGATACAAAACAGTACAAAACTAGTACAAAACTCTGGCATAAATTATTTTTGTAAATGGCGATGTGGAACTCCATCTTGACCGACCTCAGAAGTGAACAATTTATTAACTTGGTTTTAGTTTTTACATTTAAACAGAACCGAACTTCAAAACGACAAAGTATAAATTCAATCGCCTCCTCTGATGCTTTTTGCGCCACTCTTTATTCATTTTTATTTTTTGTTTTTTATTTATTTTACATTCGTATTTTTCATTTTTTATTTATTTTACATACTGCTTGCTACACTTGAAAAAATGGTTTTCAGATTTTGTTATTTGTAAATTATCTTCAAAGTCTTTTATTCACTTTTAAGCTTGCTTCTGTAACTACTCTATTGCACGACCAAAAAGAAAAAAAAACTTTGTTTCTTTAATTTATTTATAGCTCTTTCATTTTCCTACAAGGAGTACCATAACTCGTACATCACTCACCAGCGTTCCGATTTTGTTGAGCCAATGCCGATTTCGGAGAAAATGAGCCGCTCCCGAAGTAGCTCCCGAACTTTAAAATATCCCGACTCTCATGTCTATTGATGAAGTTGGTGATATTATTATTATTATTATTATTATTATATTATTATTATTATTATTATTATTATTATTATTATTATTATTATTATTATCGTTTAGTTTTCACGTTATTATACAATCTTCAAAACAAGAGAAAACCTTATAACACATTTTCCTTTTGTCAAGTAAATAAATATAATTTGCTCTTCACTAGGAAGACTTTTATTATATTATTAGCTATTACGGAGAAACGATCGTACATTCTACCTTTATTTGCTGCGTGAAGTGCCCCTACATTTTGCTTTAGATAGGTTGTAACCCTACTCACTGGAGTAAGTGGAAATTGTGCAAGTAATAAAGACTACTGAAACAGGTGATTAGCTAATGAAGGAGCCTTTTCAACGCAACGCAAATAATGAAACAACTATATATATAACAGCTATGCCGAGGCTGACTATCGTAAAATACTGTAAAACAAAATTTGCGTTGCGTTGACACAAACCGCTACGGATCGAGGCTCAAGATATCGTGGCAATTCCCCGACTCCTCCAAAATGCACTGTCATTACTCGTATAAATTATCTTTAACCATCCGTTCACGCCCAAGAAACCGATTTCTCCAGAGGAAACTGGTGGTACCTGGCAACCCGTTCGTACCCTGTGAGAGGAATTGGAGGCGTGGAGCGAGAGGAATGCGCTTATAATTACGATTCTTGCTCTGGGGTAACTAGAAAAGAGGTTTCTGCTAGCTTGTCATGTCGATCTCTTAAGAATTGAAAGAGTCTGCGTGCAAAGAAACTAGTGGATGTTTCTAAATTCATAAAGTTCTCAAACTTGTATCATTGAAAGAAGATACTAAAGTATAAAATTATCAATAAAAATTAGTTTATATTATAATAACTTTATTTTGTAATATTCTTGGGCTACCGCCGGTAGGCCCGGTGGCCCACAAAATAGGCCACTGGAGCCAATAGCTACATTTATTTATTATCAGTAATTGTAGAGCCACTTACAAATGAGTATATTTACAAGTGGCTTCTCATGTGCTCAGACGTTCAGGAGATATTAAACAATTTATGCGAACTAAAATCATGGTCTATGCTGTTGGGTGATATCCATACGATTTTCTAAGTGGCCAGGCCTTGTGGCGTACTGCTCTAATCCAGCTTTCTTGCAGGAGTAATGGTGTGATAATGAAGAGTGTGTTCTATGAATGGTGGCCTGCTCAGTCAATACTCGGTCCAAAAAGTGTAAAAGCTTTTTCAGGCCAGATATTCTGAGTGAGGTTTTCCTGGGTTTTCCTCATTCACACCAGGTAAATGCTGGGATGGTGCATAATATACAGATCCCAGGCAGCTTCCTTCCTACCCTTTCCTCGGATAGTGTGATCTCCGAGGATGTCATCCATCATACTTGACGAGCTAACATGGCCATAGGTGCCGAAACCCCAGAAATCTAATCCCTAAATCCTTGGCCTAAAGGAAGGCGGGTGCAAAGATTTTCTGGACAAAACAATACATTTACCAATTGCACTGGAGGTTTATAGGTCTGCCTTTTATAGCTTTGGTTTTGCGTTATGAAATAAAGTAATATTAATCAATCAAAATCTCTCAACTAGTTTGAAATGTTATTTTATTTATTTGCTGTCTCATACAGTGTCTTCATATGTAGAATTTCTAATGTACAAATAACAATGAATATTGTTTCGAATATAAATTAAATTAATTAAGACCCGAATATACATCACAGTAGACTGTACTAATGTTCCTATGAGCAATTAGCTGTATAACGAATGAGCGATTGTTGGCTCGTGATAGATCTGCAACTATAAACTCAACCCATTAGCAGGCTCCAAAGAACTGTGATTGTATTTACAACGTAGTTTTTTTTTTTTTAAAAAAAAAAGAACATTTCTATTTTTTTATTAATTGTAACTAAAATGATTTAAAAATCGAATATTATAATTATATTGGCATTATCGTATCATTGTTTCCTGACAATGATTCATCATTGAGATATAAAATCGAAGAAAAATAGATTGAGAATCGAATTAGATGGCGTTGTCATGAAACGGACAAATAATGAAATGCGGATGAAGTTAAACACTGAGGAAATTCCAGAGGTGCTACTACTCAGGCCCGAGCTGATTTTCACTACCTCATCTAATATTTATTTATTTTCAGTAGTGTACTTCAATTTTCCACTGAGATCAATTTGCAGTTGTTGAACATTTGGGTGTGGTGTCTTTTTGAAAAGAAATTCAAATTTCTTTACCTTGAATCATTTTCCGCAACTCTTCAAGTGATTGTTTGGTTTGTTGTGGAGTTTCTCTTAGTTCTTGTTCAGCTTTCTTCATCCATATTGCATCAGGTGGTCCTTGTTCTATATCGAAGTCACTGTAAGCAATCTCTTCTCCGCTCATTATTATCACTGGAACAACAAAATATAAAAATTCATATTATTAATTAATCATGTTTCCTTTATATGGGAACAAAGTACACATCAAGTGATTTTAGCTAGTTACAAAATTCTCCTTGTTTCATCAAAACACTTTAAAACTTTAATTTTATTGTAATTAGAGTCTCTGTATTAAAAAAAAAAAAATGCAAGGGGATTCTAAAGTAGTTATTTCTCTTACACGTTATTTATTTTTGGGGCATACAAAGGAGATGAGCTCGCGGATATTATTAATAATACTGATTAACTCTGCGTTACCCGCGCTAGAAAAGTTACAATAATGCTCGCGCACGGACTGAGAGACCGTGTTTTCTTTTTATTGCTAAAATTGGGTTATAATGGAAAGGAAACGTTGAAATTTACGGAAAACTTTAATATTGCATACAGTAGCAAGTATGCTAGTGGTAATTACATGTTTTACGTAATTACATGCCTACAGTAATAGCTGCACTTAAAAATTTCTACTAAAAACTTGTAACTAAATATCTAACTAAAAAGACTTTCTACTGGAAATAATTTATCAAAAAACATTGCTTTTGGGCCTGTATGCTCTCCACAGATGTATTTCTTGTATTTGGCACTTGTAAATCTGGTTTTAGTGTTCTGATTCCACGACCAAAACGAGCATCTTGCAGCATTACCTTCGACAGTTGCAGGTTGCTGATTACCTGGAACTCCATTGCTCTTCGAACTCTAATTTGCAGTTCACGACGAAGGTTTATCTTCTCTGCTCTGGACTTGGAGAGGTAGAAACGAAAGCTATACGGACTGTCCACACGTGTTACCAACTTATAACGATGAATTAACTATATATATATATATATATATATATATATATATATATATATATAAACATACGCCCGGAACGTGAGACCGTGCGCGAGTAACGCAGGGTTAATAGACTTAACTGCCTGCCACTCCAAATTTTTCCATTCGTTCTGGCTATATCAATAGAAATCGTGAAAGGTTAAATTGAGCGGCCCGGGGGAAGACAATGGCATGTCACGTTTTCTAATTCCCGAGTAAACTAAACTAAAAAAAAAAAAAAAAAAAAAAAATTACAATGTAATGACATATACTAAACAAACCCTAGTTGGTATATTGCCACCCATCCCTGCCATCTGCACCTACATTTCAGAAATTAAACTATCTGCATACTGTTCTATGGTCTAATACAAGGTGCGTCAAGTGTTCCGGTACCGGACACGACTGTTACTATGTCCAAGACAGAAAAGACCCTCGACACTGAATGCCATCGGCCTCCATTCGCCTTCGTCACCAGAGTCCCTGCATATCTGTTTATCACTGCTTATCCTAGACACCACTGAAGATGTTCCCTGGGAAAAGCAAGTGTCACGAGTACCGGTACCGGTTCGAGAGGAATGCAAGATCGTGGACCCTGCTTCAACAACCAATTGTGTGTTGTTCGTGTGCTCACACGGAAAGTGAATGTAGTTCTGATTGGACGTTGATTAGAATGGACTGACATATTCTTTTGAACATCACAGAGGCACTAAGGGACATATCCTTTGAACAAGCTCATTGATTTCCAACGTTATACTACTGACGGACCACTGACACATCATATCCCGTGTGTGCGGTAATTCTGCAATGAACATAAAAAGGATCTGAACTCTTGCAGTCAGTCCTACTTTGGTACCACGCTAAAAGTTACTTAATTGCATAATGTTCGTTGCCGTCGTACTGACATTACAGATATAATATAAACTGTGATCAATACAATAATATTCGAAAATATTGTATGCAAATTATTGTCACATAAAAGGTATTTTCCCCAAATACAAACATTTTCTGGATATATATTTTTTTACATCGAGCTCCCTAAACATTAAACATTAAAATGATAATCTTATCTAATATTTCTTTACTCAGAGGACACTGTTAATGTGAAAAGTATATGCCAATTTACAAAACAATTTTAAGACATTGAAGTGGATGCAAGCAGTAGATTAATTTTCCTTATTATAGCAATATCTTGACCAACAAAACATAAATAGATATGCATGTACTGTATAATGTTTTACGTGAAATAAGCTATCTCCTACAAAGAACACTATTGAATCACATTTTGATTCTCGTTGATTTCTGTGTAATGCATATTGTAGGTGGTTTACAGAGTTGTGTACTATATATATATCTTACTAACAGTAAGAATTAGTTTTATGAACTACTCTAATAGTGAAAATTATCGTTCTAATTTTCATGCGCGTTAATTTGTGATAAATAAATTCATTACAGTACTGAACTTTCAAATCTATTTTTTCTACATGTTTTGCTTTCAGAACATCGTATTGTTAACTAATTCTGTTCTTTTTTTTTTTTTTTTTTTGGTTCCGTTATAATAAAAATCAAATCATCGTAACTCAGATATAGTTGAATACCTTTTACAGGGAAATAAGAGCATGCATATGAGTTTAAAATAATTTATGTCATTTATGAAAAGGTTATTAAAACGTACCTAAAAGAAAACTGTTTGCGTCCGTTTCTGAGGTACTCCGTAGAAGAGAGGGTTCTCTTCCAAAACATTTTTTGCCAAAAAAAAAAAAAAAAAAAAAACTTTTACGGAAGTATTCGCTATTGAGAGATGTTTGGTAAGAGAAGTTTCACTGTATTTATTGGGGTCACATTGAAAACTGATTTTAATAAGGAATTTAATATAATTACACTGCTCTACAATGATTTTGCCGTTTGGAAAATATTGTTTTCTTCACGTTTTTAACCCGAGAAATTAAAAAATGTAGTTAGTTTTGCCCTATCACGTACAGTTTTCTTAAAATAGAGGGGAAGGGGAGAGGAAAATAGATATATATATGTATATTTCGGAGGAAGTACTGATTATAATTACAAATATAAAAAGATACTTTGGATGCCATATCCTTCTGATTATCTTTGAATTTGTAATAAAAGACGTGCAGTTACTTATTCTGCTAACATTGAAAAAATATCTACTGTATCTGGTAGCCCTGAATGATATCACAACGCGTTACACGTTGGGAACGCAATAACAGCGCTGTGTAAGCTGTGATTACGAGAACTATAATGCAGAGGAATGGAGGCTTTTCATTGACTCCAACAAGAGAAGTGTGAACGGTCTGCTTCACAACAGCAGCCAACAATCCTCTCTATACCCATTATTCATTCTGTGCATTTAAAGGAGACTTACAAAAATATGGAAATGTTTTTAAAAACAATAAATACGAGGATCATCAGTGGTTATTGTGCGGCAATCTGAAGGTGATATCTATGCTTCTTGGACAGCAGTAAGGGTACATCAAATATCCATGCCACATTTTGCGAATGGAACAGCAGAGAGCGCGATAAACACTGGACTCAAATTGATTGGCCTGTCAGGGAAAGCCGCAATATAGGAAGTAAAAATGTGAAAAACATCTGCCTCGTAGACCCTTCAAAAGTCATATTACCACCTTGCATATTAAACTGTGCCTAATGAAACAATTTGTCAAAGGTCTGAATAAAGATGGGCAGTGCTTCCAGTGTCTAGTGACAAAATTTCCAGAACTTTCAAATGCTAAGTTAAAAGAAGGAATATTCACTGGTCCTCAGATCAGTCAGACTTTGAACATTGTATGACAAGTGTTGAAAAGGAAGCATAAGTGCATTCAGGGATGTGTATCAGAATTTTCTCGGGAATAACAGAGACGAAAATTACAAGTATATTGTGTCTAATATGCTCTAGAAGTTTAAAACATTAGGGTCTTAAGATTTATTTTCTGTATTCACATTTAGACAGCTTTCCTTCTAACTTCGGTGATTAAAGTGAAGAACATTATGAAAGATTTCACCAGGACATCAAAACAATTTAATTACACTATCAGGGACATTGGAGAACAACAATGTTGGCGGATTGTTGTTGGACGTTGGTACGTAAAGATTCACGAACTACTCACAAAAGGAAGTCTAGTTTTAGGAGCTTCCAAGTGAAAAAACAGACAAAAATGATTTAAATTGTTTATCAATGACCTTCAGCGACGTAAATACGCTAGTTGTCATCTGGGGCAAAAACGCGCCTTAGCGCCCCCCCTGACCAACCAAACCAAAACGCTCCCCCAAATATTTGCCCAATTTGGGCCCTCTGAAACCGGCGCCCGGGGTACAAGCCCCGTTTGCCCTCCTAGTTACGCCACTGATGACCGCAATTATTTAGAATATCGATGTTCAGATTAGTTCTGACGCAAAATTATGTTCCTTTGTTAGAAATATGTAGCCATAATGTTACTCTATATTAGCAGCATTGTTGTGTAAATAGCACAATTTACGCAATCATGTTTTCCGATTTGTGAAAAAACCTGACGTTATGAGGGAAAACTAATTTCATTTTCGTAATTAGCAACCTCAAATTATATAAAATCAGGTGTCAAATTAAAAACAGCTTTCAAAAAGTTTTATTTTGTGGAGCAGTGTTATCAAATTGAAAGCAATGTTTTGAAAAGGACACTTGATTTCTGTTAAAAAAAAAAAAAAAAATACCATACTGCATAACAACGTCAATATCAAACCACAATACTTATAGACCAATAAATCTTTTATACACCAATAATATCTGTAATTTACAATTTATCAAAGTTGTAATTAGTTTTGCGGGAACGAGACAGAATTCACACATTAATAGTATAGGCCCTATTAAAAAAAAATACAAAGATTGAACCTCTACGTAGAATAGTTTGCCTTCATCGATATGTTTGCAAATTCGAACTTTATAACAGAACTAAGTCAGAAAGAAGGGGACTCCAGCAAACTAAAAGAGTATTTTTTGATTAAGAGTCTATGTCGCAGAATTTTGAAAAATAGCAAACTTGTGAGCTATAGTTTTGGAAATAATTCTTAGAGTAGATTAAATCAGTAACTATAATTGAAAAACAAAGAAACGGTGCATTAAAAAAATCAAGAGATCGTTGTTAGAATATATGGTAGAGAACACAACCAAAGGATATCAACAAATGCGTGGTTGTGATTGGTCAAAACTAGAAATTGTCAACAAATGCATGTTTCTTATTCCCCGTAATTGATATATAATTTACTTATTTTTCTCTTTATCTGGCATCATATAATATACATATGATCATGTTTCAATTCTGAACTGTCACTTTGTCTTAGTTGACGATTAAGAAATAGTAATATCAGAAAATTTTTCGAGTGTTTTTCCTTTTTTCTATTTTTAGTCTTGTCCCAATTTCATTCAAAACCAAGTAATTTTTTACATTTACACACTCTGACTCCCGGCTTTGTGTAGAAAGCTATGGCTAGAAAATTATTAGGAGAAACTGTACGAAAGGCAAAAGCCACGCATCGAATAATTTTACTATTATTTAGTTTTGAATTCAGCAATATGTCTACTGTGGCAAATACCAAGAAATAACGCACTTCAATGTTGGATGAATGAATCACTTTCAGTAGGTGATATGCAATACTAAAGTAAACACAAGAAATGCGTAATTTGACACAGTTCCAATTCAGATGGGTATTTTAATGATTTTTTTTTTTTTTTTTACAAATAAAGGGTCCAAATGGATGAATCGAGTTGCGGGATGAGACATAGTGCGGCTAATAGAGGATGTGAAAATATGTGTACAGCCACTCACAAAAATATCTCCCTCCTAAGTGCTCTAATTCTATTACTTCGGGTCCAGGTCATTTGCAGTTGTGAGAACGGCTATACAGATACAACCCAACTTACACGTAACTATTCTCGGCACTGACAGCAGTTGGTAGTAGTGAGTCAAGTCTTTATGCAAGTAAAATTGTGAGTAGATGACGCACGAAACATTTCTCCATTCTGAGATCAATCTCTCTGGTTCATAGCGTGAAGTCCAATGAACATCATATGTTAATCTCAATATTTAGAAATGAAATTAGAAATTAGAAATGAAACATCAAATAGAGTCGCTACATTACATAAACTAAAAAAAATATATGAAAGCAGCAAACTCCCATTGCAGCTATCTGGATTCAGATCCCGTCGTTTCAATTATTAATTTTTCTGAATGGGAAGATTATGTTTATGTAGTTGGTATTGTAATTATGTAATCCCTTTATTATTATTATTATTATTATTATTATTATTATTATTATTATTATTATTATTATTATTATTATTATTATTATTATTACCACAGAAGGAAAGAGAACGTAACATAGTCGAAGGTATTCATAGGAACAGAAAAGATATAAAGTATGTCAGATGTTTCTTAGGTTTACACATGAACGCAATAATATTATTACATTTATGGATTTACAGATAGAATTATCATTTTATGACAACAAGAAATGGAATATAAACATTTGTTAGCTGATAACAGTAATGCATTTTGTTTCGCCCTTCTTCTAGGTAGAAAGGTGAGGTGACATTTTAAATAGGATCATTCCCTTGACTAGCGTTGTAAGTTCGATCACTATTTGCAATTTGTGCACAGCTACGAACAATTCCTTGGAACTCATTTTTGGTCCATACTAAAACAGTAAGGATGTGTTTAGCCCTTCTGTATCCATCAATTCTTGTCTAAACACGTTACTTCCCAGACAGTTACGAATTAAATTGATACATATGACGTAATTTTGTGTTGTTGGCATTTCACCTGGGAAGGAAGACATCTTAACTCTTAGACCCAGAGAAATTGAATATTTTTCATGTTAGTATACATCACAAGTATCAGTATAGCAAATCATAAAAATTTGCTGAATTACCACAGCCGTTATCGAACTCGCGTCCCCAACATTATGAAATTAACGCTGAAGCCACTACTCTAAGACATCACTGTTCTGGGAGAAGGAAAAAATGGAGCTGCAGTGAATTCGATAATCACACACTTTTACGATTCCATTGTAATAATGCTGAAACTTTCTGATTTCAGTCATGATAAAATAGTAAAGTATTATGCAGAAAGAATAGTCCAGAGATGTCAACTTTAGATTGACAAGTCATATGAACGGAGGCGCTGCCGTATGCTCTCGCCACGGGCCCTGATTTTTCACATTGATTGGAATCTGGTGTTTCAGGGCACTGGATTATTTTTTTTAAAGTTAACTAATTTAACGAACCTTCCTCAGTACCTTGTTTCCTATTTTTACGCGTTTTACTCACTTTTACAATTTTTCCACTAACTCTTTAAGAACAGGGACAAAAACATAGAAACATTGAGGACAGTAAAAATCACAAACACTATTCGCGCGTTCTTCCCTTGCCTGAAGTAAAACAATAAAATATGGTGAACAAGCAATCTTTGGTCTTCCATCTTCTATGTAGTGTCAAATCCAGAGTTGGAGTGGGTCAAATGGATCGAGTTTTCTGAGTGGGTCAGTGGCTCGTGGGTCAACAGCATGTGACCCATTGCGACCCATCATCAAGCGTGACCCACAATGACCCACCACCCACCGTGACCCACTCTGGCCCACCGACCTACTGTGCTCACTGCATTGTAGACAGCATTTTTTAAACTGCATATTTGTTCACCTTCAACCCTAGCCATAGAAACTAAAAACACATTTCTGATTGGTTACAGCTTGCAATTGTCTAAACCTTCTGGTGTATGTATTGTGTATTATAGTAGTAATAATAGAACACTGTCACTTTGGTGGAATTAAAGAAGAAAATTGAAGAAGCAGTTGAGGTTAAATTTACATCATGACAGTCAAGGTGGAACAAAACGAGCCCTGCGGGGCTTCTAACCCCTCCTCTTCCTGTTTCTCCTACTACTACTACTTATACGTTGGATTCATATAACAAAACTGCACACGTAACTTAATCATTTTTGAGTATTATTTTCATCTTATTTTAATGAAAAAACTGTTTTGAAAACTTTAAAAATAAAATATAAAAATAAAAGACTTTCCTTGGCCCAGGTTTGAACCACACCAAAAGCAATTGTAATTACTAGTCCATTGCGCTAGAACTTTCAGCAACGTAGACCGCCAGTAACGTACACTGAATTTTTGCTATATTTCTGTTACGGCGAGAAACTGATAATTTCAAGTTACCAGAACTGCGTATTTAGCTCCTATGACTAGGGTCGAGCGTGATTTAAAAATATGCTTCTGAACACTGGTGAATTTGTATACTGGAAGCGTATAATGACTTGAAACAGATCAATCCATACCAGCAGGACTGACGTATTATCGCATCAATAAGAATATTATTATCGTTTAGGCTACAGCAAGTATTGATCTCTTCGCAGTGTATTAATATTATTGATAATGAAATAATGTGTGGACATAAAATAAAAGCAAGGATAGAAATTGCGATAGAAGCAGTAAGGGAAAAGTCTACTTTATAGAACCAGAGTAAAGAGTTCTGGAAAAGACTTATAAACTGTGTGTACGGAATGTTATCAGTTACGAACCAGAAACATGCATTATACTACGTAAATGTCATAATAAATGAATGGAGGCTCTCACAATGTGGGCGTGGAGAAGAATGAAGAAACTTAATTTGGTTGAACGGTGAACAAGTAACATGTGACCTAAATAGAAGGGGAGAAGAAATAGTTCTAATTGTAATCAAAAAGATGAGAAACTGGTTGAAACAGGCTGAGAAAGAACTATACAGTAAGAAACATGATAAATTGTAGGCGCCACGGAGACTCAGTGATAAAACGTTTACATCTGGTGTGTGGGGTTCCTGATTCGATCCCTGCCAGCGCCAAATGAACTTCGTGATGGACAAACACCGTGTGCGTGAATCTTCCGTGGTTCTCTGTTTCACCCACTTACTTAATTCTACCGTTATTATCCATCTAACTACCATAGCATCGCTCAGTCTCGTGCATAAGCGTGGGACGTTAAACTAAAAGAAAATAGATTTTAAGATGAAAAAGAAGGGTGAAGATGAAAGAGGCTACAATTGTTTAACAATATTAAAACATAACTTGCTTCTCCAAACAAAGAGGAAGTTAATAACTGTGGCGCACTGGAAGCTTCTCAGTTGGCGACAAGTGACCTGACAGAATTGCAGAATGCCGACCATGATGGTGGTACCATTGAGAAAAGTACTTTAATGATGTTGACTTATAACCTGGCACAAGTCAAGACGAAAAGTTTACATTTTGTCTATAGTCCAAACTACGTGGAAATAGCCCAATCTTCTAATAAGTTCACTCTGAACCCCATGTAATTTATATTTAAGTGCATATTTATATTCAGAAGTGTATAATCAAAGCTGAAGTAAATAGTCAAAAAGGCTATTTCGAAATGCTCAAAGTGTCTATTAATATGATTCCAATTGAATATATATTTGCATTTGGACATCAGACAACATCTGATAATACGGTATATGAAACTTCTTCAATAATAAATAGCTAGGAAGGAATTGTATTAATAAAAGTTGTCGCTTTTTAAAGTTCTTCTTCTAATGGGATACAGATAATCACAGACTGTATTCATTAGTTGGAAGATGATGCTCTCCTAAGGACATAAGAGAGATTCTAGAGAAATCGCTGGTTTGACTTCACCAGTATTTCGATTATCCAATAAGTATGCAAATGTCAATCACTCTCATAGTATCTTAGTATCAGTTAAAATAATGATGTTATTGAAAATTGTTTATTTTCGGAAGAAATATGCTGAAAAATATAATTAGATACTAATACTATATTATTCATACTATTCCAACCAATTTCTTACCGTATTTTTCAGATCCTCTTCTAAACTATCGTTCCTTTCAACTGGTAGTAATAATTAATGTGTGATTTATCTAATGTGTATATGTGGCACTGTACTTTAGTGTTAATTTCTTAGTTTAAAAAAATATCAGAGAAAATATTTATCTATAACTCACATTGAATTTGAGATAAAAAGTTTAACCTATTTTTTATTTTGTAATATCAGTTGAATCTTATCAATCACCAACTTATGTATATACATATTTCAGTAACTGGGATAACGGTATTCACACACACACACACACACATATATATATATATATATATATATATATATATATATATATATATATATATATATATATATGTGTGTGTGTGTGTGTGTGTGTGTGTCTGTTTATTTAACCTACTCAATCTAGAACAATAAAAACGTCCTTGAAGAAGAGTTGAAAATAATGTATTTTATAAGATAATATTATTTAATAATTAGATAGTTCTTACTAGGCCATCTTGAGTGCAATTTTCAAGACTTTAAAAAACTTCATTAGGTAAATGGTGGAATGGTATCTTTAAATCCGGTAAATAGCTCTCAAGCCACTTACAAACAAACAAAAACGAACTTCCATTTAAAATTTACAGAACGAAATAGCAGACATAATTATTGTACTTGCATTATTATTATTATTATTATTATTATTATTATTATTATTATTATTATTATTATTATTAGTAGTAGTAGTAGTAGTATTATTATTATTATTATTATTATTATTATTATTATTATTATTATTATTTCGAGCAACAATACGAGTAGAGAATTTTCTGATCATGAAAAAAAATTCGAATTAGGATATCAAGGGACTTACACGTTTCATTAGCTATGCCGAAAAAGTAATACCTGGATGTCCGTTTGCCTACATGTTCTTTTGGCTCCTCCGTTTCTTTCGGTGTAAACCCTATATACATAGGACTATTGGCTACATTATTTATTTATTTATTTAGTATTATTTTACATGGCGAAGGTAAAGTTAATCATGCTTTCTCTCCCACTTGACCATGCAATGATCATGATTAGTAATACAATAATAATAATAAAATATGTATAAAATATATAAAACACTCCCAATCATACACACATGCATCACATCACATGCACATATAGATTACCACAAATAACCACATAATATAGTCACATACATTTAGTGAACAAAAGAAATAAAAGGTAGGAAGTATAAATTTCAGCATTTTTTTCTTCAAATATTAGTAAGCCTTGATTGACTTATGGAGGATCTGCTCAACTGACTTCTTAAATAGGTTGATTTATTGAGATTGTCGTGTGTTGGATGCAAGGTCATTCCACGCACGGATAGTGGATGCAAAGAACGCATTCGAGTAGAATTTTGACGAATGTAGGGGAAGAGAAAGGAGTTTATTTACACCTGATCTTGTATTGTGATCGTGGTGAGCATTTAGTGGTTGCACGCGTTGAAATAAGTAGGAAGGTTGTTCAAATCGCAAAGTCTTAGAGAGAAGTGTGAGTCGATGCAAATAAGTCTATCGGTAAGTTTCAAAAGGCCCAGCTTTCTGTAGTATGGAGTTAAATGATTTGATTGTTTGAGATTATAATCAAACTGTATACAGGCATTTTGGATACGTTGCAAACGGTACGCTAATTCTTCATTTAAGTCTGATAGAACTATATCACAATATTCAATGTGAGGAAATATTAGAGATTTTACAAATAAAAGCTTTGTTTAAGTGGGTAGAATTTTCTTTAGTCTAGTGAGTGAATGCGAAGACCAGAATGTTTTCTTACAAACAGCGTTAATGTGAGGTTTCCACTCAGGGAATTGATCTATTATTACACCAAAATTTGTAACAATTTCAGAAAATGAAATAATTGTTCCATTCATCTGTACTGTTGGTATATTCGAACGGTGCATTGTATAAGTCGTTTAGAGGAGACACAAATGCACTTCGATTTAAGTGGATTTATGGTTGTTTAATGTTTCGAGACCCAATTTTAAACTTAGGATTTTTATAAGGCTCTCTAAGTTTTGTTTCAAATTTTCCCCAATCCATCTTTAAATAATGGTAGTATCCTGGAGGGTGAAAGTCAAAAATTGCTAATCAGTATTTCAGTAAGGAATTACACTGTATTATGAATAAGTAATTTCTCTTGATAAAACCTATTCGGAGTAGTTTAATTTTGGGGCGAATACCATTTGTTTCAAAAACAGCCGTGCCAAATTTTATTTATTTGTTTACTGTATACATATTTCTGGGCATTATCGGCATCTATGGCATTAAGCGGGTCACGCAAAAGAGATGATGCCCAAGTACACTACTCAAGGGGAAAGAAGAAATTGGTCTAGGACCTGTGAATGAGGAAAATCCAGAAAAAAAACTCATTCAAGATGTCTGGCCTAAAAACGTGGTACTCCTTTTCGACCGAGTGTCCCCACCGGGAACTGAACCCGGGACCGCTCGCAACAAAGACGAGAGCTTTAGCATCTATGCTACACGGGACCACAAAAACGACTAATAGCAGTGTATTGTGGTCATGAAAAAATTCGAACTCGATGTTCATATGTCAGTATGTAACGAGGCCTAGACGTCAAACTGTTCAATATATCGAGAAGAAACTTTGAACTTATAATTTGAATGAAATAGTGATGTTTTGAATTTTCCTCTCACACTGAAATATAAAAGAAGTTTATTGGAGAGGGAAAATCGAAAACAATACCATTTTAAACACACCGGCACTGACGAATGAATGACTTTGCATTACATGAACGATTAAATCATTATAAACTCTAGCAGATAGTAGTACTATGTGTAATTTATTTTTCTTAATAAGGCTTCAAAAAGTGGTAGTTCATTGGTGTCAGTGTGTTCTTTCGCCAATTTAATATTTAATACTTAAATATGAATTTTAAAATTTAAACTTTGAATATGACAAAATCAATTTATTTCTGAAGACCGTAGAAAGAGTAGTTTTATCATATGATGAGTTTCCCTCAAAATTCCGAAAACCTTCTTATAGATTTGTTTATACTTCATAAATAAATATTCCAATAATAACTCTACAGATGACTAACCTAACAAATGGGACCGAGAAAGTTTATTGCGCTAGCTTGTCCCTTTTATTCAGTACATACTAGCAGATTGCCCGTTCTTCGCACGAAGAGAAAACGTTTCATAGTGGATCTAAAGGGCAATAGGGACTGAATTTGAATTTAAACGACATCGGAAGTGTCATGTTTGTCTCAATTATCCCAAAAATTATGGATACTGAGAAAAAATTGTATGTGGTGTACATAAAAACGTAGGTTACATGTGTAAATCATGTAGTTTTTGGATTTAACGTTGAGCGAACATATAACTGAAAAAGTATATTTTATAAGTACTTTCCGTATAAGTGTTCCGAATAAGCGTACTTTCCGTATAAACGAAAAAGCTGTATATAGCGGTCAGGATCTCACACACAGATGGACGTATGTAACATATAGCTGACGGATGTAATATACGTATACGTATGTAATATTCGAAAGACTGTTAGATGTCAGACATCCTGCAACGGCATGATGTGACATCTAAGAGGAGTACATATGTAGGATATGGATAACGTATGCTCCGTACTGATTTCTGTAGTAAACTTAAAGATACCGTATATTTGTACAATATACCGCTGTCCGGATAACGGATTTTTCTCAGTGTAATCGACACTAATATCGGTCCTTTTCGATCATTTATGTATAGAGTTTCGATCATTTATATATAAATATTTATACATATATATATTTATATCAAAGAGTGAAACTCTTGTAACTCTACCAGCTATTGAAATACACTCATTTTTTTTTTATTATTTACTTATATTTTATATCGTAATATTGTCTATGTAGATATTACTCACTAGCATTAGTTCTCTTGAACAGTTGCTATTGTTGACATCTAAGTTTTAGGTTTTTATCAGTTCCTTATATTCGGCAATATTGGAATTGTAGAATTGTTCGGGTAGGTTATTGGAAACAAGATGTTGTGTTTACATTGGAAGCGTTATCTGTTATTATAGAAGAACATGTAGTTGCTGGAGAAAACCTTATCAGTTTGTTAAAGCGTACTTCGTTTATCTACATTTAAGTAAATATTGAGGTAGTACGTGGTAGTGACAACCTATCTATCTGACGCGTAGGTATCAAGTTGAATAGATTTTTGGTTGTACCAAGTTCAATGTTTAATTCTACTATACAGTAAAAAAAAAAAAAAAAATGCTCTGTTAGTTTAACCAAATGGGTCTGTTACTCTAGTTATGTTAAATTTTGACATGCTTAGTGCTACTTGGCATAATGAGAAATCATTTTATTAGCACAATATTTATGTGTTATGTACAATTGCCAAATAACTACTTTTTACAAAAAAAAAAAAAAAAAAACGTAATCTTTCTTACTAAATGGATGAGGGATAATGAAATGTGGCATAAATTTTACAAGTGCTTACGAAAAACGAAATATAGTGTGAGACGGAGAGGAATAGTGAACAAACAAACAAACAAACGAACTTCTACTCATGTAAACGACAGTAAATTAATACGCTCATAAAACTATTTTCGTGAAACATTACAGGAAATATAATATGTTGTTGGTTATTATGCATACATGTACTATCAAATATATTCATACGTGAGCCGTGGTGTATGTGTGTATATATAGAAAAAGAAAACATGCGCTTCTGATGTTAGCGAGTAACACCTATGTTGATAGAACCGTGACGCTGTTCCTGTTTCCGCGTTCGTTCGTTCATTCATTTAGTTCTGTAACACCGCCGTAGTGTTATTTTCACACCACGCAACACCATCTCTGTAAACATGCTAAAGTGGTAGTTATGCTAAATGCTATTCTTTGAAATAACATGTTGGAGTGATAGTCATGCAGATAGTCATAGTGATCACGCGCTCACCGATGCTAATACAGGATCTATCCTAGACCATGCTCATTCTGTCCGTTTCACAGAACTTCTATAAATTCTATAAACTCTTCCAATACTGTACGTAATAAAATATTACAAAGTAGAAACCCTAGAATTAAGAAGTTGTGAATACTTAATGCAGTTTGTCATAATTTGATTACACTAGGTCGATATTCTCATAAAAATTTAGGTTTTTTGTATGTTTTATATTAATATTACAAAGCTAGTACTATTTATGATAGGGTTTCTGGACACATCCCGCCTTATGCAGAGTCGTTTTGACGTTTGATTAGCGTCATACTAAAGACCGGACTATTGCAGGAAACATATGTTAGTCGAATTCTTTAGTATGGCACTCATCACGCATCAGAACGTCTCTGCATAAGGCCCACCGCGTCTACTCACTTCAACATAACGTACCGTAGTCATAACTCGATTTCATTTAATGTCCGGCTTCTTTAGATTATAAAATGAAGCATATAACGCTGTGTAAACTAAAGGATTCTTTATTTTGATATAGAGCCATCGACAGAAAAATGAATACGGTAACCGCCCACCTATCTTGTTACTATTACCATGTAATATATTTATGTATTAGAACTATACAAAGTCTAGTAGAATGATCCCCAATTAAGGTCGTTATCCGATTGTTTAGATAATGACACTTGAGTAGACTATACAGATAGTTATCACAAGAATGAAGCATCTGAGAAAAAATACAACTTGCCTGCTGAACACTGCGTGCGACTAACATTAGCCAGCAGAACAGCTCTAATTCTGTGCAATTCCTAATGCGATACAGCATTCAGTTCCGTCATTGAGAATAAAGGTGGATATCTGTTTCGGAGTCTCAGCTTCAAGCTGACCACAGATGTTCAATGATGTTCAAGTCTGGAGATTAAGTGAGCAAAGAAAGGTTGTATGTCACTCTCAATGTTTACTATACCACACCTTAACAGCTCCAGCAATATGAATTGTTGAGTTATGTTCAGTGTTTCAGTATTTTATTTTAAAAAATAAACTTAGTGCTAGCAACCTTTATTACGTGAGATTCTGGGTTCGATTCTCTTTAGGAAAGCATCAATCACATTGCAGTGGTTCAGATCCCACTTTAGCTGTAGATCTCATAGTATCTATCCTCAAACTAACAAATGATGTGCATGGCTCCATCTCTGGCCAAGTAAGTTTGTGGTGTATAACATGGTATCTAGGAGCTTTCTAAGGGTACTCTCGTTTCCTCGGACAATCTCATTCTACCAAATCTTCCATCTCTCTTAGTCAAAAAAGCATAACATGGAACATTAATCGGATTTCATTTTATTTCACGAAGGGCGTACGTACCAAATCTCAAATTTTGATATTGTTTTTTAATTTACAATTATTTTAAAAAGAGGAAATAGACCGAATTATGTGGGGATACACTTTTTTAACTTTGTAATGAAAAAAACTTCAATAAATTACAATTATCAGAAGTTAGAAATTGAGTTATTGTCAAATGGGACATACAAGTCAATTTAGAGATTGGTACAAATAATAGTAGTCCATGTGTCTTAGAACAAGGTTGCTAGAGAACAGGTTGCCTCGAAACACTTCGGTTTTCGTTCGGATGGAATCGGTGAAGATCGTGAAACGTCACCCGTAGACCAAACGCTTTAAAGACACTTGAGAACTCTATGATCATCCTACAGTTTTAAATGCACTAAATAGAATTAGAATGATTATTTTAAGCAATAATCCTGGCGTACTGAAAATTAACGAAAACGCAAATACTGTCGAAAATGAAGAATTTATTATAAACAAATTTCTTTAAAATGTGGTGTTGTATGTACTGATGAAATGTTGAAGACAATGACCGAAGACAAAGATGTTCTTAAGTCAAGTGTGCTACATTGAGACACAATCAGCAATGGAAGAAGATGGACTGGTGTATATAGCAGGTTGGTGTGCAATAATAATAATAATAATAATAATAATAATAATAATAATAATAATAATAATAATAATAATAATAATAATAATAATAATAATAATAATAATAATAATAATAATAAAGAAAATGCAAAAAATACACCCTTATTTAAGTAATCAGAACAATAAAAAATGTTCCCGTTTATCACTCTTCACCACCATCATCATGCACAAAGGCATAACATTTGGTTTGGAGCTGTAGTTCTTGGTTAATCATAATAAAAACTACTGGACACATAATATTTATGGAGAAAAAGCAAAAACCAAAGCTTTAAAAAAGTGTTTTTAGTTCTCCGGACGGAAACGAAAAATTTCCGGTTTTTTCAGGCCTCAAAATCACTAACTGTAACACTTTTTTTGGCTTTGTAAATTGTAGCTGTCTTCTCCCTCCCCCCAAAAAATGACGGGCCCTTCCTAGATAAGCCTGCTAGCTACAACTCTGATTCAAAGCTTGTCTCATGGCCATCTCACACAGCTCACTGAAGAGTGCTTTCGTATGTAAAAGATATGAAAGGACAGTTTTCATTTTACCATGGAAGAACAGTGCGTATAAGGGAAAAGATACCATGAAATGTCTAAAGAGGATTATTTGTGGAAGTAATGCTAATGTGAATTCTGAAATAGTGACTACATTTGTGCGAATGAGAACATATGCCACAATTAAGGTTTTGAATAGTTTGGCAAAACAGAAAAGTGTTAAGGTTTCTGTAAAAAGAGAAGGAAGCTCTCAGGACAAACGGGAGTAAAAGCTCAGGAAACTTGTCCAGTAAGGTAAGGTTTCTAACAATAGAATATTATCGTAAAACACAATTATTATTATAAATTCTGTTCTCGATCATTAATCTATGTAGTAAATTACAGACACTTAAGTTTGATTCTGCATGCAAGTAAAGAAAGGATTTTACTATGTAACGTTAATTCAGTATAGGACTTCTCCCGCGAAGACCCTATTCCTTATTCTTAAGTGGGAAAAAAGCAGACGACAAATTTTTTGCGCGCTTCGCGGGTCTATAAGTGACGTCATTCCGGGACAGCCTATGGCCGTGCAGCATGGTTAAGAGGCAACCTGTTCTCTAGTGACTTTGGTCTTAGAAAACCTTTACAGTAATGTCTGATAAATTGTGTCAATTTAATCTTGACATCAGGATATACATGCAGACCTTTATCATGTCAAAGTCGCTAATCTGAAAATCATACTAAAACTTATACCAATTGTTAGCTCTACGTAAGTGCTGGTTAGAGCTAACAAGTATAATGCTAGTGCTCCAAGGTATAGATTGTTATTAATATTTTAATATGGCTATTTTAACTTGACGTCAAGCCAAAATCGCCACTTTTACAAATAAGCTTTGCCGAAAATAAAAGGGGTATCAATAATTAATGCTGATTAATGCTACAAGCACAATTTTAGTGACCATACGAAAGAAAAGTTATTGCCAAATTAAAGTGGTAATTCTGACTTCGTGTTGACTTTTGAGTGATGTCAAGCCAAAATCGTCATTTTTACATATGATCTCTGGGGAGAACAGAAAAAGTGTCAATCGTTAGTGCTGTACAGTGCTACAAGCACAACGTCAGTGCTTCTTGGTATAGCAAGATACTAACAGTGGTGATTCTGGCTGAGCTTCAAGACAAAGTACTTATTTGCGGGAAACGAAAAGGGTGTGAATGGTTAATGCTACGTTAGTATTGGTTAGTTCTATAACCATAACATTAGTGCTCTACGTACAGGAAGTTATTAACAAATTAAAGTGGCAATGAATTTTTGGAAGAACAGAAAATATGTCAATCATTGGCCCTACGTTAGTGCTGGTTAGAGCTATAAGCACAAAGTTATTGCTTCTACACACAGAAAGTAAAGCGATAGTCAAGCCAGAATTGCAAATGCTGAAAATATGCTTTGTGGAAAAGGTAAGCGATGTCAATCGTTCGTACTACGATAGTGCTGGCTAATGCTACAAATACAATGTTAGTGCTCGTACGCAAAGGAAGTTGTTAAAAAATTATTAGTGACGATTCTACCTTGATGTTAAGCCAAAATCGCCACTTTTACAGAAGACCTTTGAAGAGAACAGAAAAGGTGTTAATCGTTAGCGCTACGTTTGTGCTATGTAGAGGGCTCTCTCATGCTCGAAGCTGGATGGCTGTGGTTGAGTGATCACCTAAAGTCACCATGCTGAATGTATTCCCAATTTTCCAGCATGAGAAATGGGTAGAGGAAATATTGACACCTCTAATCCTCTTAATAGCTTTCAAATAATCTACTTAATGAATAATAAAAACTATAATGGAATTTTATACGAATTTGCCAAAATGAATTTTCAAGGTAACTAATTTTAATATATTTATTTGACAAAGACAATATCCTCTCCCGTGTGAGTTGGGTGTTTATAGACATCTACCCCTTTGACGACCAGTGGATGGTCCTATGGCTCTATTTTCTGTGCCATCTCCCTACCAGAGGATCTTTTATCATCAGATAAAGACGGAGAAAGAGTGCTCACAGTCTCCTCTGGACTCAGCCAAGTGCATATCCGAGAAGAAAGAAACAAACATGCAAAAGTACTCACCTCTGCCTCCGTGACTGTAAGTATCTAAGGGATCCAAAATATAATTAACAGAAATGAATTTATTCATTACACATCACAAACACTACACACTATCTTACACTGACACATTAAATTCTTTTGTATGCAAATTTGACACTTAGCACAAATTGATCGATTCTCTCTCTCTCTCCCTCTCTCTCTCCATATATTATTATTATTATTATTATTATTATTATTATTATTATTATTATTATTATTATTATTATTATTATTATTATTATTTCATACTGTGAAATAGTAAACATTTTCTTTGCATCACAAAGAAGTATGATAAGCAAAGTAAGGAAAAAGTAACATTAATTATATTTTTAAAAATGTTTTAACTTTGATATTCTACAAATTGTTTAAGCTGGTTACTATTTTCGAATGTCTCCCTAATGTGTGCATATAAAGTTTTTTTTTTTTTAATTAAGTTTTGAACTCGAAATGATTTGAAGAAACGGGTAATTTGAATTACGCACCACGAAGACAATTTTATTTCTTACGATAAAACAAAATAACTTATTTCATACAAAGGACAGTTCGTAAATGTAGCCAACAGTTACTCATATTCAATCCAATTCGTTTTCCATTTTTTAAACACTTTTAACTGAACACTATTTTCTTCCCGTAACTTCCATGTAAAATAAGCGAGTATAGAAAAACAGATATATATATAGTATATTTCTAGGGCAATACTATGAAACAAATATGAAAAAATAGGACAGAAAAACGTACTGCTAAGGTCCGTATTTTAGTTAGTAATCTAGTTTTTGAAAAGTAAGCTCGAGTCTTGGATTTGGAGGGTAGATTGAGCCACTTTCTTTATAGATAGAATAAAGTTTCGAAGAGAATATGGTCCCTGTCACCAGTTTTACTTTCTGTTTCCAATAATATGGTTTGTAGTCAGTAGTAGATTGTTTTCTTCAGAGCCAACAGACACTTAAAAGTAAACGTCAGGTTCCCAAGAAGACTAATCACTGAGGGAACAGAATATATATATAGGGAGAGTTTTTAACATTTTAATGTGCCTACAACGTCTTGACGTCAGCCTAAATTGATACTTATACGAAAACGAAACCTTTGCCAAAAACGAAACTGGTATCAATCGTTAATGTTGATCAGTGCTACAAACAGATCTTCTTCTACAATACAATACGTACAATACATTATTACCAAATTAAAGTAGCAATTCTGGTTTAACGACAACGTAAAATCGCCACATTAAAAATGGCTTCCGGAGGGAACAGAAAGGGAGTCAATTGTTAGTACTACGTTAGTTCTGTTGGTGCTGACGAACATAACGTTAGTGCTCCCAGGTATAGAGTTATTAGCAAATTAATGTGGCTGTAAATGTTTGACGTCAAATCAAAATTGTCACTTTTAAAAATAAGCATTTTTCGAAAACGAAACGGGTGTTAGTCGCTATCGCTGGGTATCACTACAGGCACAAGTTTAGTGCTCCTATGGGCCGCGGTTTCTCCGTGGTAGAGCGTTCATTTCTGGTGCTCGGGGTCCCGGGTTCGATCCCAGCCCCCGTCAAGTGAACTTTATGGTGGACAAACACCGTGTGCGTGGGTTTTCTCGGGGTTCTCCCGTTTCCTCCCACTTTCTTCATTCTACCATTTCATTCATTACTCATCATCACCGTCCCTTTAGCCTAACCGGCATAAACGTGGGACGTAAAACTCAAAGATTTCATTTCATTTTTTAGTGCTTCTACGTACCAAAAGTTATTAACAAATTAAAGTGGTGATTTTGGCTTGATATCCAGCCAAAATTCCCACTTTTAGGAATAAGCTTTGCGAGAAACTAAAACAGTGTCCAACATTACTGTTACATTAGTGCTGGTCAGGGCTTAAACCACAACGTTATTCCTCCTATGTATAGCAGGTTTCCAACAAATTAAATTAGCGATTCTTGATTGACATCATGCTAAATTTGTCACCTTTACTAATGACATCTGAAAAAACAGAAAAGATGTCAATCGTTAGTACTACGTTAGTGCTGGTTAGTGGTAATGAGAACAACGTTACTGCCCCAAGGTACGAAGGACTGTAAAAGTTTGACATCAAATCGACACTTTTATGAATAAGGTTTTTGCCGAATACGAAACTGTTATAACAGTTATCGCTGGATAGTACTACAAACACAACGTTAGTGCTCCTACGTACGAAAAGTCAAAATCGCCAATTTTACAAGTAAGCTTTGCTAGAAACCAAAAGGGTGCGCCAAACGTTAGTGCTTGGTAGTACTACAACCACAACGTTAGTTCTCCTAGCGGAAAGTTATTAACAAATAAACGTGGCGATTCTGCCTTGACGTCCAGCCAAAATCGCCATATTTACAAATTACCTTTAAGGAGAACAGAATCGTTAGTACTACGTTAGTGCTCTCAATATATGCAGAGTTATTACAAATTAATGTGGCTATAGCAGCTTAACGTCAAGCCAAAATCGCTACTTTTGTAAGTTTTGCCAAAGCCGAAACGAACGTCAATCGTTAGTGCAGTTTATTACTATAAGCACAACATTAGAACTTCTAAATACGAAAAGTTATTAATAAGTTAAATTAGCGGTTAAGCGAAAATCGGCACTTTTATAAATAAGCATTACGGGAAACGAAGAGTGACTCAATTGTCAGTGCTTGAAAATACAAGTACAACTTAGTGCTGCCAATACTGGTTAGTGCTACAAACACAACGTTAATGCTCTTACATAAGTAATGTTATAACCAACGAAACTGGCGGTTAAGTCAGAATCGACACTTTTACAAACAAGCTTTGTGTGGAACGAAACAGGTGTGAACTGTTAGTATTACTACTGATTACTGATTATTGCTACAAGTACAACGTTAGTGCTCTTACCCTGGGGCAAGTTATTAATAAGTTAATGTGGCTATTCTGCTTGAGATCAAGCCATAATCACCACTGTTACAAATAAGCTTTGAGGAAAATGAAAAAAAGTTAATCGTTAGGCTGGTTAGGGCTGGTTAGGGCTTCTACGAATAGAAAGTTATTAACAAATTAAAGTTGGACTTAAGTTTGACTTCAAACTAAAACCGCCACTTGCGTAAATGTAATCGTGAGAAAACAGGAAAGGTGTGAATCGTTAGTGCTCCTATGTGCAGGAAGATATGAATAAATCAAAAGTGTTTTTTCTGTCTAGACGACAAGCCAAAATTTACACTTTAATTTTAAAACTTTTCTTTCGTAGAACCACTAACGTTGTACTTGCAGTGCTAAGCAAGCACTAGCGATTTACACCTTTTTCGTTTCCTACAAAGCTTATTTCTAAAAGGTGAACTTTGATTTGACATTAATTCAGTGTCATCATTTTAATTTGTTAATAGATTTGCGTGTGTAGTAGCACCAAAATTGTGCTTTGCATTATCTAGCATTAACTTAGTACTAAAAATTTACATTCTTTTCGTTCCATGCGCAAGCTTAAGTGCCAATTCTCTCTTGATTGCTATTTTAATTTGTTAATAACTTTTCGCAGGTAGGAGTACTAATGAGCACTGACGTAGCACTAAGGATTGCCAAACTTTTGTTTTTAGCAGTTTGTGTGTGTGTGTGTGTGTTTGTGTGTGCGTATGTGAAAGTGGTTATTATCGCTTGACGTCGAGCTATAATTTATTAAGAACTTTTCGCACATAGGAACACCAACATTGTGCTCATAGCACTGACGAGCACTGACATAACACTAAGGTGAGGGAGTGGGTGAGTTTTAATTACCTTTGCGCACATCCACATAAAAAGTTATTATTTAATTACATTTGTGCATCCTACATGAAAAGTTAATGCTAAGCCTATGTTTTGGCTGCTCCCGGGTCACCAGATCTATTCATTTCATTGCATCTTTCTGGATTTCCTGGTCTGTCCGAATCATACTAGATCTATAAGCGAGATCCAGATCCGGGTGGCTGGAACAAAAATCGTGAACCCAAGTGACAGGATGACTCATAACTTGTTCCATTACTGGTCCAACGGTGTTGGAATCTTAAGCACACGAAGAAATGAACATCATACTTTACAAGTATCAGCATAAACAACGTTTAAGCCTATTAAAAGGATTATTGAAAAAGAATATGATCGAGAGAGGGGAATATGAGGAATATGAGGAATGAGGGGAATATGGGGAATAGAGAGCGAATATGATAAGAAGAAATATACGAGGGCAAGTCAATAAGAATCTGCAATTAATTTTTATTATTTATTACCACAAGAGTACAATGTTTTTATTCATATCGTTTTTCAACATAGTCACCCTAATTTTCAATGAACCTGGTACATCGTTGCACAAGCTTTTCGATACCCTATAAAAAAAGAAGAAGAAGAAAGAAACGAAAGAAAATGGTTACCCAGCGTGCCACGAATACACTGCTTCCTTTACCTGTTGATCGGAGCTGAATCGATGGCCTCAGAGAGCATCATTAAGTGAACCAAACAGATGGTAATATGACGGAGTGAGATTGGGACTGTAAGCAGTATGTTGCAACACCTCGAAACACAGCGTCTGAAGAGTTTGAGTATGTGGAAGCGCATTGTCATGCGACACAAAAATGTATTCCGACAATCAACCTCTGTATTTATTACTAATTGTAAACTTCAACTTGCTTAACAGCATACCACTGTACCTTTTACTGTTTATGGTTTACCTCTTTTCCAGGTGATGTTCCAGGATAGATCCTTGTGAGTCCCAAAACACTGTGAGCGTTATTTTTTCTTTGCAGAAGATTAACTCTTAAATTTCTTCTTGACGGGAGATCCGACTCGCTTCTATTCCAAACTCTGGCGTTTACTCTCTGGTTCAAAGCGACGAATCCACATTTCATCTCCAGTGATGATTCGCCTGAGAAACGCTTCACTTTCGTTAGCGTAACGGACCAGTATGTGCTGACAGATTCTCACACAGTTTCGCTTGTGCTCTTCAACGAGATTTTTGGAAACTCATCTCGCACAGATTTTGTAAAATCTGGGTCTGTTATACATGATGTCTATGCAGAACCATGACTAATCAGCATGTGGGTTGCTATTTCATTAACAATCATTCTTGTATTATTTAAAATCAAGGCACAGACTCTTTCAATAATGTTATCAGTTATTGCTGTAGCTGGATGTTCTGCTCTTTCCTCATCCTTCATGCTCGTTCGACCGCCTTTGAACTGTTCAATCCATTGGTAAACACTTGACTATGGTAGCACATAGTTCTCGTATTGTGTTGAAAGTCTTCTATGAATTTACGTTCCGAGTGTACATTGAGATCAGAAAAAACGCATGGCAGAACGCTGTTCTTCTTTGGTACATACAAAAAGTGACGCGACCATTTTTACTTCGCAACAGCGCAAAGCGGATTGATACTCTGCAATCTTCCACAGTCGACACCAGCGATGATACCTAGCGTCTGATGAACACATGATGCCATAGAGCCAACCCGAAAAGAAATAGAGAAATATTGCAGTTACTTATCGACTTACCGTCGTACAAATGTAGTTAAAATAAAGAACTTGAAGGAGAGAAGTTCATCACAAAACAAGAAATTTTACTTCTGTATTGTCTCGAACAATAAGAACGAGCAAGAAGTTCATTGGAAAACCTCAAGTATCAACTACCGCATGGACAATTGTTAACAACAACAACAACAAAAGTGAACTAATGATGGAAATGATTGTTTCTTGCTGGAGCCTATCTCGTATTCACGCGGCCTACTTGTGTGAATGCTTCTTACCGTTCTACTGATTATAGGTTTTTTATGGATACAAACCAATTGCCGTAATACACATATCTTGGACAAAATAGTGTATGGCCAGGTCCTTTCTCTCTTCGAGAAGAATAAATTTATAATAGTAACTAATCACTGTATCATTTCACAGTTAGCGCTTGAATTATGCATAAGTGTCAATTTAGAGTTATCATTAATTCAAGTATTTTTACCTATTTCCCCCCTCTTTTGAAATTATTCCAAATTTTCTATTTTATCTGATTAGACACGCTCAGTTATAGTTCCGCTCTTTATGGTAGAATCAAGAAAAAGCCTGGAGATAATCGAACAGAAATCTTACTGTTTAAATATCCGATAATTAAGCCATTTAGGCTAAGGGAGACAACGATTAAGGCAAGTGAATGATAATAGTAGAATTGATGGAAGGAGAATGTTGGAGGAAACGGCAGTACCCCGAGAAAACTCACAGACACGATATTGTCCACCACAAACTAATTAATAGAGATAATCGGAAAAGACTCAAAGGAAACGAACAATGTAATTTATGCATTTTTTAAAATTAATTCTTGCATGTCTGCTTTTATTGAGTTTATAAGATTTTAGTTTAGTTTGTATATATTTCTTTTGGGACGGGCTATGGCTAATATACTGTGAAAACTAACAGCTATACAGTTTACTCGGAATTCATGTGCACAAATTTGGAAATATGTACGCGTGTGTTAAAAACTTAGTCATGTGATCATTTTAATGTTAAGTGAACACCAAGAAATGTATTCACTTGTGGTCCCATAGAATATGTCCTAGGAATGTATGCACCGAAAGAGCATTTCAGATTTTCAGAGACGTAGTGGCCCAATGATGATTATCACGTATGAAAATATACCCTATCCTTTTTTTTACGTAACTTACAACTACATTCAAAATAGATAAAGAGGAGTTAACTAACCAAACTAATTGAAGAACACAATGACATACTACTTGTGCAAATTACAAATCAGACAAAGGAAAGTAGTTATGTAAATTATTTCGAAAGTTAATGACTCAAACTTCTGAGGATTTTCCATTCTGCGACGAGCACATTATCCTGTGAAATATTCCCACTATTAAGAGAACAATAATTGAAATACGTTTCTCCCATAATATCTGTATTCTGAAAACAACAGAAGTTACTTTCTAACAGAAGCGACTACACACACAATTAACAAGCATTTTATGCATAATCAAATCCGATAAATAAAGGTAAACACTTCCTCATTTATGTTTAAAAATAATAACAAAATAGCACACTTTTTTGTTATTGAAAGTTTTGTTAAATGTGTTTAACAACACTAAAATTTCGTGTACATGTGAGAGAGAATCATGTTTGCCTTGGTAAATGTTTTCTTCTTTCTTCTCACATAAAAAGACGAAAAAAAAATCATGGGCAAAACAAGAGAAACCGCATTATGTCAAGGTGTACAGACGAAGAATCTTAAGAGTTCTTTTCTGTGACCTTGCGGAGCATTCGGAATTGGTCTTCCTGGCTATCGTGCTCCTTATTCCTCATTCGGTTGTCAACCTGAAATCAAGTGGAGATAAAAGTGTGTTTATTTAATTCTATCTTTATGTTCTAGGATACACATTTCACTGATTGTGTGAATCCTGCCTGAGTTTGTGCAGACAAGATGAGTCTAGTTTCACAAGAGGATATACAAAATATCGAAGAATATGTAAGTATTGTTTTATTTAATATTTTTCCCATGTTTATAACGCTATTAAATTTTTGTTCATTTTTTGCATTTTTTCTTCATATTTTATAATTTGCTAATGCAATATAGAAATGAAGTATTCTTTAGAATTGTAAAGATCTTTTCTTGAATATACAGCATTTGCTAGTAATAATTAATATGTCCTTTTGTAGCTGGGTGGTTAGTGCGCGTGCTTTCTGAAGGCGTGGTTTCGGGTTTGATTCCCAGTGGGGATATGTGACTCGGATACAAACTTGAGTAGTAGTTTAGAATCTACTTTAAACACCACGCTTAGCGTAGTTGCTAACGCTCTCGCCTTCCTTGCGAGCTGTCCAGGGTTCGATTCCCGGTTGGGAAACTCGGTCCTCCTGTGGCTTTTTCAGGCCAGCAACACTGAATGAGGTTTTCCTCATTCACACCAGGCAAATACTGGGGTGGTACCTAGTTTATAGGTTCCAGGCCGCTTCCTTCCTTCTCAAATCCTTTCTTCCTTCCCTTTCCCCGGATAGTGTGTTCACCGAGGGACGTTATCCGTGGAACGTGACGGGCTAAATGGCCATAGATGCCGAAAGCACAGGAATCTATATCCTAAATGTACTTTAAACAGTAGTTTCTCTCTGTCATTTAGCTACAGTGTTCAAAAAAGACTTTAAATGAATCAATCAAACAACTAATATATTGATTATACAGAATAACTAAATTTTATTCTGGTGTTACGCATTTAAAAAATAAGAAGAAATATTTATAGCTCACTATCAACGAAGGCTGAGTAATACAGTTTTTTTTTTTTTTTTTTTTAATTCTGTTGGAGACATTTACTTCGCTTGTAATTCGACTATTGTTTCCGATCTGACTTTACAGTTCGCCTCGTTCGGTAGATAATTGTAGTGAAGAGGACGCTAGACAACAACCAACCGTTCTTCCTGTAGTAGCTTATGTGATTCTCATCCCACCTAAGTTCTAGTTGGGGGGGGGGGTGCACAGTGGCTCATGATAGAGTGCTTATCTCTGGTGTGTGGGTTTCCTGGTTCGATCCCCGATCAAGTAAGTTTGTGGCGGACAACATCATGTTCGTCGGTTTTCTCGGGGAGCTCTCGTTTCCTCCAACATTTCATTACACCAATTCTTGCATCATCATTCAGTTATCTTAATCGTCTCTCTCCCTTAGCTAAAATACATTAATGTGAGACATTCATTTCATTTAAGTTGTTGATTCACGATTCATTTAGCCTTGCTGCTGAAAGAGACTCCAAGCAATCAAACCAACCAACAAATTGTTCGATCAAAAACTATGTGATTTTGTGGTTGACAAAATCTCAGTTCTCGGAGTTCTCTGTTCCTTTCTACTTAAGGTTGTCATAAACTTGGAAACTAAAACCAGGAACACGTTATAATGAGTAGTTTTTGGTATGGAGTTAGATATGGAGAAAAAGTGATTCCGATTCCAGTCCAGAATTAATTCTTTCCCTGCAGAATCCACTACAAATTCGATTATCAAAAGTATTCGATTCTGCCCATGTCTAGAAATAATTTCATGATTGCACTTGAAATCAAAATTGCATGCAGTGATAAAAGTAGCTCAAACAAGTTAGATGAAATTAAATAGATAGTTACTAACAATAAATAGTAATCTCAAAGCTGGTAAATATAAAATAAAAAGAAAATGTATTCCTCAAAATCGGGATATCTGATCATCTAGTACGAACGTGTTGAGACACAAGGACAGTGAACTCAAAACCGATAACAGTCCCGGAAAACCAGAACGAATGGCAACCTTTCTTCCGCTCTTTTGACTAAATTCTTCTATCATTATTCAATTGCATTTAATACCCGTATTTCTTAGTTTATAAGCATTATGTGATGAGTGTTAGGAGAAGACAAACAGCTATTAATACAATCAGCTACTTAACATATTATTCACATGTATCGTAAATAAGTAAATAAGTAATCTGTTGCAGCTGAAAAAAGTATAAATTGTTACCAAAAGTACAATACCAAAAACAGAGTATTTATGACACTAAAAAGTGTTGTTTATTATCAGCAATAGTTGACAGCACTTTTTAGCGTCATGAATACTGCACTTTTGGTCAATACACACGTGGAGTTTATTCTCAAACATCTCATTGTGGTCTGTCGATTGACATATGTCTCATACTTTAATAATATTATAGTAAAATTAAATTAAAGCTTAAGATTTAATCTATATCATCCTCTTGCTAGTGGTACGATACCTTTTATTTTCACAGGTAGCGTTGTTATCGTAGAATATACATTTTCAGTTTACCAAAAAAAGAATCAATTTTCTCGAAAATTACACATGAAGATTTAAACCAGCTCATATAATGTTGTTCATCTGAGTAAGAACTGTAGATTAGTAAATGTCTCATATTTGGAATTTTCTTACTATTATTGACCTGTACAATGGTAATATTGTAGAGTGTAGCATAAACTGAAGACGTTGAACTGAAAATGTTATTTTTGTTTCATTATATCTTCTGATAATATCTAGACCCTATATGAAAATACACGAACAAACGTTTGAATGAAGAATGTTACAATGCGGAACTTTCCTTATAAGTTCCAGTAAGTCAAGGTTAATAGTGCAATAAGAAAAAAAAATGAATTTCTTGTTCTAGCCAAGAAGCGTAACAAAAGTAATATTTTTTTTTGTATTGTATCTGTAAATCTTGACTCGCGAGAAACTGATACAGGAGAGATAAGTATGGTAAAATATTGTATAACGAAGTCGTAACATCAAAATTGCACTCAATATCGTATTGATAAAAAAAATTTACAATCTTATTAGCATTCATAGTCGCCCGCAAGGGAGGGCAGTTGCCCACCATCCCCTGGATTTTTGGAGGGCATTTAGTTCTTGAAAATACATATCAAAACATACTAATTTATACTCATATAATACAGTACTTAATATACAGTGTGTTTGAAAACGAACTCCCTAGTTTTAATGTGTCCTAGAATCTGTACAAAGTGACATACACTATTCTAGTTTGTGGTGTTTGATTTATCAGCTCTCCAAGTTTGGCTCCCCTGCAGTTGGCAGGTCTGCTTGACCTTGAGACGGACCAGTGCTGTTTTTTTTTTTTTCTGTTTCCTTAGTACAGTCCAGGCAGGCAGGCGTGCAGTGCAGAGCAACTCAGCAACAATGTGTACTGCGCAACAGAAAGCACAGTGTGTTATTTGGCTTATGAAAACTGAGTCAATTATAACAGTGCAACGTAATTTTAGACGTCAGTATGGTGGCGAACCACCTACAGCAAAACTATCCGTCATTGGCTAAAGTCTTTCAAGGAAACCGGAAGTGGTTTAAAAGCAAAATCACCAGGTAGACCGAGAACTTCTGAAGATGTTGTTGAACAGATCTGTGTTTCTTGTGTTCGGAGCCCGAAGAAGTCATTGGCTAGACGTAGTCTACAATTAGGAGTGCCTAAAGGTACTATGTATGATGTCGTGCGTAAAAGACTTAAGTTGCGCGCCTACAAATTACGTATATGAAATTAAACCTACTGATAAAATCGAAAAATATGAGTTTGCTGCTGACTTTCTACACAGAATTGATGATGATGTCAATTTTTTAAAAAAAGATTCTCTTTTCTGACGAGGCTACATTCTATGTCAGTGGAACAGTTAATCGTCATAACTGCAGAATTTGGGAGGAAGATCATCCACATGAAGTTATTCAGCATCAACGTGACTCTCCCAAACTTACTGTCTGGTGGCGGTTTGATGGAAGATCGTGTGATTGGTCCTTTCATTTTTGTAGAAGAAACAATAAACGGAGACGTTTACTATGACATGCTGACAGAGTACGCCTTTCCCCAAATGGATGATATTGAGGCGGAAAAGGGACTTGTGTTTTTCCGACAAGATGGCGCCCTACCTCATTACAGTAACCATGTGCGTGCGGCTCCTGACACTCGCTTTCCAGGAAGGTGGTTAGGTAGGGCTGGCCCAATACATTGGCCACTACGAAGCCCAGACTTAAAGTGTACAGTGAAAAGATCAGACATCAATCATTTACGGGAAAGAATCGTAGCGGCGGTTGGGGCAGTTACACCTGAAATATTGGTGAATACGTGGCGAGAACTGGAATATTGTCTCGACGTGTTCAGAGCCACAAATGGATCCCACGTTGAAGTCTACCAACATTAAACAAAACTTGAAGGAATTCTCTTTCCTGATATGTACTCATTGATGTAAGTTTTCATTCATTTCTCAATTAAATTTATACTTAAAACTAGGGAGTTCTTTTTCAAACACTCTGTATTTATATTAAGGGGGTAGACTACTAAATATTTTTCAAAAGCTAACAATTTAATCTTTTGCCAGTTTTTCATGAGCGAAAAGAGATAATGAAATGTAACCTACCTCAGTAATAGATAATGTTTTTCTACGCCCGAAAATACGAATCGGAAGAATATTCAGTGTTGCCATTATTATTATTATTATTATTATTATTATTATTATTATTATTATTATTATTATTATTATTATTATTATTATTATTATTATTATTATTATTGGAGTTTAGTTTGCACGTTATTATACAGTCTCCAAAATAACAGAAAACCATACTCTGCTTTTGTCAAATAGATAAATATAATTTGCTCTTTAGAAAGATTTATTTTATCTTATTAGTTATTACGGAAAAGGATCGTACATTTCTACTTTCATGTGCTGCGTTTAGTGTCCCTATATTTTGTTTTGGATAGATGGTAGCTCTTACTGAAAGAGAAAGTAGGTTTCTGCCGTGTTGCCAAGTCGATATCTTAAGAAGCGAGGCACACTCCCTGCAAAAAAAAAAAAAAAAAAAAAAACGCGGATATTTCTAAATTCATAACGTTCTCACCAACTTGTACCATTAAAATAAGATACTCAAGTATAAAATTATCAATGTAAATTAATTTTTATTATAGTACCTTTATTTCGTAATATTCTAGGGCTACCGCCGGTAACCCCGGTAGCCGATAAAATATGCCACTGGTTGAGTTATTCTTCGACGAGACCTAAAAAACTTCCACCAGATATTTTGGTTAAAATGGTAATGGCAGCCAGGAATCTTTGAATTAGGAAACAACACACGCAATGCATTGATTGCAGCAAGCACAAAATCCACTTCAGCACTCGAGATTCGTTCTAGCCAGACCACATTTTAAGAAATGTAAACTGTTCCTTGTGTGTTCGCTCTATATTATCTGGCATCAATGCATACAAGACTGTTATAACCAATGTCTTATCATATGTGGTTTCTATATCTGCATCTATGGTGAACAATTGGAAAAAGTATTTGAAGCTAGTATTGATTCAATTGTTCGTATTTATTTTAAACTGTGTTTGCTCTTTTTCTGTTCTTAGTTGACATTTGTTCTGTCCTCCCACCCCCTATAGTGAAAGCGGTTTTAGAGTGAATCACATGATTGACAGGTGGACCGTGTGAAAATGCACCACACCTGCAGAATGATTAATCCGATAAGGACGACAGTGCGAAATTGCTCGATAATGAGCACCATGTGAAACTTCACCGTGCGAAATTGCACGGAATCAACGGCGTATGGTGGATTCATTCAGCAGTCATCCCCAAACTTATTACTGATGTTTTCCACAACGAGAATGTCCTAATTTGAACTCGTATAGGAAAAATCACTTGCAATTGTGTTTCCTCCATGGTGCACTTTCACTCAGTGATGTTCAACAACACACTGCCTTGTGACTGATTGATTCTCAATTACCGTATGTTTTCTGAACATGTATAGAATTATCACGCTGGAACTCAGAGATGAACTTTATTTACTGTCTTCGACCACCATCTATTAAATATGTGTTAGCATACCTAAAGTAATGAGAACTACAGATCACAAAACATTAAAGAGTGGTTCTTCTTGTACTCCTAAGTTGAAACTTCTGATATTAAATATTGAATTCCATATTCGAACATAAATATCAGATCATTATGTCTTTTATATACGAGGTTACTTAGTTTTCCAAATTTCAGAGTATACGAGTCGCAGCGGCTCAGGCCTAACGTCATTTGACATATGAGAGTTGAAGGTAGCAGATATGCAGAAAGTATCGAAATACATATCAAACATAAGGTATTGTGGCATGCAGATAAGTGAATTTTCCTCAAAATTGCGCTACGTTATACATTTTTATTTCGGTAAAGACGCAAATCCATGAAGAAAGCTTTGCTGTTTATGCGCAAGATGCATAACCGAAAGCAACGCCAAAAGATGGCTCAGCCCTTTTGTTCTGAGATTTTGATGACTAAGATGCTCTTCAAAGTGGACGACTAATCACAGCAAAAGTGGATAACATGTAAGCAGTCCTGACATCGCCAATTACCTAAACATCAACCGCTAAACAGTTTAAAACCATTGGGAGAAAGCTCACTACTTGAAGAAACTCAACGTTTGGGCGCTACATGATCTAACTCAAAAAATATTTACTCGATCGAATTTCTATCTGTGAATCTCTACTGAAACGTCACGGATTCGAACAATTTCTGAAGGAGTTGATCACGAATAATAACATGTGAATAACCTACAACAACAATATGCGAAAAATATCGCGGATTAGGATCAGGATTTAGATTTCTGGGCTTTCGGCGTCTAAGGCCATTTAGCCCGTCACGTTTTGAGGGATGACGTCCCTCGGCGAGCACACAACCCGGGGAAAGGGAAATAAGAAAGGATTGGGGAAGGAAGGAAACTACCTGGGACCTATAATTAGGTACCACCCCGGCATTTGCCTGGTGTAAATGGGGAAAACCCAGGAAAACCTTATTCAGGGTGGCTGGCCTGAAAAAGTTTTACACTTTTTCGACCGAGTGGCCCCAGCGGGAATCGAACCCGGGACCGCTCACACCGAAGACGAGCGATTGAAGTAAGTATAAGCTCCACAGTCTGTGGTAAAGCTCACACTGACGCTCAGAAAGATTATGCTGTGAGTTTGGTAAGATTGAAAGTGCATCGTGCATCATGAGCTGGACACAACGATAGACTCGAAGCTGTACTGTCGACAATTAGCGGAAGTCCATCAAGAGATTCAAACCTGGTACTGTCTGATTATAATCTATTTCGTCTCTGCAGAACTTCCTGTTTGGTGTTAAAAAAATTTTAAAAGAGGCATGTAAAACCTATGTGTCGCTATTTTTTAACCATAAACCTCTAGTGTTCTATAGCGACGGGATAATGATGTCGGAAGAATGGCTGAATGTCATCGAACAAAATTATTCATATGTGGTTTCATAATGTTATTTTCAAATCACAATAAATGTATTCTCAATTTTGACCTTCAAGAGAGTCTGATAAAATTCTAACAAATTGTTTCAAGAATTCAATAATAAACAACAAATATTTATTCAAAATAATAAACAATTTAGATATTTTTATAAAAAGGCCTTGTGTCCATCTTAAACATAAATTAAACATAACTTTCTTGCAAGGCTGTCTATATTCTTTATTATAAATTAACGAGAAATGTTACAGTTTCGGAAGTATATCACTTCCTTCTTCAGACTACTATTCCAACTGAAATCATAGATAACATAACATAATTTGTTATCTCTACCAATCAAGAATCATTTTTTTCTTTCATTTTTCATTAAAATTCAAAATATATGTCCATTGTTGTGACAATTTTAAACTCTTAACAGAAATAATACATTGTTAATTAATCTTTATATTTCTTTTAACATATATTAATTAAATTAAATACAAATTAACTATCTAAATATTGAAATTTTCTACCTAATATTGAATACTAAATTTTCTACCTGAATATTGATTACTAATTAACTACGTGAATATTGAAAAACATATAAATAAAATTTAACCCTATATTGTCCTTATATTCTACTTTTCTTCTTTCTTCTTTCTTCCCTTTTCAAAATGTTCTCCCATTCTTCATTAATACTCAAACCACTATTCAAGTTCATAGCTTTAACGTACACTTCTTTTATCCTCTTCGCTTCTTTCCACTTCGTAACCAGTTGTCTCCCTTCATATTCCAATATTTTCGCTCCTTCCCAGTTTACGTCGTGGCCTGTTTCATCTACGTGCTTGTAAATTGCATTTCTGTCTCTCTTCAATCTTATATCATCTTTATGCTGTTTTAAACGTTCTTGCATTCTCTTCTTGGTTTCTCCTATATACACCTTATCACACATCCCACACGGTACTTCATATATCACTCCTTTCTTACATAATTCCGCTGACGTTCTCATCTTCTTTTTCTTGATGATATCTATTATCTTCATTCCTCCTTGCCTGTACGTCTTAATACCTTCTCTCTTAAGAATTCTTCTTATCTTCTCTGATATCACCCCTGCACTTTCAATACCATGCCATCGTTTCTTCTTGTCCTCTTCTTTCTCTTCTTCTTTCTCACTTTTCTTCCTTCTATTCCTGCTCTTTTTCTTGTCCTTATCACTGTAACCATTGTCTTTCAATTGTTCCCATAGTTTTCAATATTCATGTAGTTAATTAGTAATCAATATTCAGGTAGAAAATTTAGTATTCAATATTAGGTAGAAAATTTCAATATTTAGATAGTTAATTTGTATTTAATTTAGTTAATATATGTTAAAAGAAATATAAAGATTAATTAACAATGTATTATTTCTGTTAAGAGTTTAAAATTGTCACAACAATGGACATATATTTTGAATTTTAATGAAAAATGAAAGAAAAAAATGATTCTTGATTGGTAGAGATAACAAATTATGTTACGTTATCTATGATTTCAGTTGGAATAGTAGTCTGAAGAAGGAAGTGATATACTTCCGAAACTGTAACATTTCTCGTTAATTTATAATAAAGAATATAGACAGCCTTGCAAGAAAGTTATGTTTAATTTATGAACAAACAATTCTTCAAATAATTGTACCGGCACTAATTATTTGAATAGCTGTCCTAATAATTTTAACAACTGTAATTAAGCGTATCATATTTAGCACCCAGCTGGTACTATTCTCAAATTGAAGATTCACAAATAACGAATGTAAGTAAATTGTTTAAATTTGATACTGAAGAACGCCTGATGATATGAGATGTTGCGCTACATATGTTAAGAACGATGTATTCCATCAAACGTTTATTTGAAATGTACTCGAATAGATAGTATTATACATTGGTATTTCTTTGGTTAATATTATTGTTCGATGCTGACATATTTTTCTTCATGAATTCAAAATACAAACGTCACATTTTTAATGCATTCTCTTCTTATTCGCAATTTACTTTGAGGTTATTTATTTACTGATTAACACATTTAGATATATCTAATAATGGAGTTTTACACTGGAAATAATAATAAGCCATAAGAAGGATTTTGGAAAATAAGTATTGCGGAATTCATATTCTATTTAGTCCTAAAGTTATTATCCCCACATTTACGTGATGGTGATGTGGGAAAATTCCGATTACGAGTAGCGAGATCCAAGATCAGGTTCTTACAAACACTACACATAACTGTTTCATTCTACAAACCTGGGTCATATTCTACCAAATTCATTGTGATGGTTGTATTATATATTACAATAAGAGCGGGTGAAACTTCTAGAAGAATATGTATTTCGGATTTTAAGCTCCATAACTGATAACAGTGACTCAATAATGTTGAGGGCTGGCCGAGTTAGCTGCTGTAATTCACCTTGATGTGTGACAGCAAGTCTCAAATACTCCATTGTCATCTAGTACATGGCATATTTGCTGGTAGTAATGCATCCTGTTAGCGGAAAAACCGTGCCCATCGCATAGCAAGAAATTGCTGTCCACAGCGTTATAGTGCTGCTGCTATATAGGGAGGAGACACTTTGGAGTATAAGCTTTTAAATGCGTTCACTATACATAATACTGCTTGTTAGAAATAAGGTGCAAGATGTCTCATAGAACCATGTTACGTGTGTCGGATCATGGACGATCCACTTTATACTGTAGCACTATTTTCTTTGCGCTAAAGCAGTGTCGGCGGTGATCAATTCGACTGCCAAAGTTCAGATTATGCAATTCGTGACTGGCTGTGATCATCACAATATATTGGTTCAGGTGGTGACTGAATTCTGCAGTCCTTTCGCCATATTCGCTCTGTTGTTCTTGGTAACAATCCTCTTCAATGATCTGCAATTTCTGTCACTGAGCCGTTCACTATTGCTTCCCATCGAAGTTGTTTTGCCATGAGTTATGTAGGCCGCCAGCACCTTGGGCACTGGTCCTGACATTATAACTAAGACACGGCTACCTTAGATATGCTTGACAGATGTGACCGCGTACCAACAATTTGACCTCTTGAAAATTCAGGGAGGTCTCCCATTTTACATCGCTAACGTCTACCCGCTTGAACACACGCCTGCGCTCTACCCTATCTATTGTATTATAGACGATCACCTACACACCACTCACAAAAGCTAGGCACTGCTAAACATCTTGAGTGTTACCACCTCACTAATTTTATTGCTGGAAACTACAGGGTGTTTCCATTATTTTGATAAACTCCTAACAATAAAACAAGTTGTTGTGTCACGTGTAAACCACTTGAAGGAATTTGGTTTACACGGCAACGGCATAATATTTTAGAAATACAATTAAAACCGGAAGTAGTAGTAGATTTATACCACTTTCAGTTTTATTAGAGAAATTAGACTGCAAATTCAATGTATTCTTAGAACTCTTAATCAATTACAGAAAACCGCTTCTCGCTATCTAATACGGCTTTTATTTTATGGCGGTCAACTTAAAACTGGAAATGGTTGGTTTCTGCCACTTCTTGTTCGAACAGAGGGTTAAAAAAAAGAAGGTAGTACCTATTCTTAGAACATTAAATCGGTTACATAAAACTGCTTCTCGTTATCTCTTGTGGTTTGTGTTCTATATAGAGTATTAAACCGTTAGTTGCAGTGGGTTTCTATACCACTTCCAGTTTTAGTAGAGACAACCAGGGACATAAAACGTGTTTTTGGGACGGTTAATCGATTCAAAAAAAAAAAAGTCTTTTTATCTTTTGTCATAGTGATCAACGTTAAAACTGAAAATTAAGTTCTATCACTTTTGGTTTGAATAACGGCTGCCAAAACTAACTCGATTCCTAATTTTTGACCTTTTACATACTGACAATAATTGATCAAATTGTCTTGAAATTCTTATCTCCTGGACGAGCGGACAGGATAAATACGCAAAGGAGTTTTGCTAAACCAAACTCCTTAATTAGGCTAACCTGATGACTATCTAGGACATTGACATTTAGAGAAGCAAATCATACTTGTTGAAACCATTATGCTTGCAAAGTATTTTCGTAAAGTTAAAATGTATCGAACATATTATTAATATATATGTAATACCTTACTATGGCTGTTCTCCCACATATTTCGTAACTTCAGTTCTATCTGCCCACTCTAATAATAATTAGTTTATACTTTGAGCTGTGTCTTATACTGTTGTCATGAAATTTCGATAAATCAATAAATATTAGAATGTGTAAACAGTGCTATAGCAAATAAAAAGCTTATAAACAACATTTCCTACTGTATATTTAGTAAAACTGTCTTGTGGCCCTTAATGCATTCCAATACATTCCCCGGACATGTATCCCTTCCAAAAGCACTACATGTTTTAGAACTTTTTGAAATCATTCTGGCCTTCAATTTTCCCTTAGTTGCAACGCTTTTTTCTCTACCCTTCTAAAATATGAACGACGAACTTTGCATCGTAATTCCTTCTTGTGAACACACTTTCTTATTCATACCTGTAATTGAACTTCTGTTCGTATTAATGAATGAATAAATAAATAAATAAATAAATAAGTAAATAATAAACTTTAGAAGCAGAGAATTTTAAAGATTGTCAAAAGATACCACTACCTACTAATAATATTGAAAAACTCATTAGTAAAATTAGAGCATAGGACATTGGTTTTGTATATGCAATGTAACCTGAATACGTATATATGATAACTTTATAATTTACAATAAATTTTATATTGTAAGTAGCAAATGTCCACACGTTAATGTGACCATATTTAGTAATCTTCCTTCTGCATCTCTTATATTATTAGGATTTGTCTAAACTCGAAATGAAATGAAATCTTTCAGTTTTATGTCCCACAATTATGCCGGGTAGGCTGCAGGAGACGGTGATGGTGAGAAATGAATGAAATGGTGGAATGAAGAATGTGGGAGGAAACGGGAGAACCCCGAGAAAACCCACCAACATGGTGTTTCCTACCACAAAGCTACTTGGTGCGAGCTTGGTTCTAACCATGGACCCCCTGCACCAGAAGTGAACGCTCTACCACTGAGCCACCGCGGCTTCCTAAACTCGAATCGTCGCACAAAATGCAAATGTCTCATATGGGCATCTTAGGAAAGCACACCCGTCTCCTTTACTTCCGTTATAGGTCAAAGATTTAAAAACGTTGAAACATACAACTAATTATTTTAAATGAGAACCCCATATATTAAATTTCATGTCTCTAACCTTCCGAAATATATACATTTTAATATACTAATTGTCCCTCCCCTCTTCCTCGTCGAATTTGTAAAGTTCCTTCCTTGGTGTTATCTTCATCACTGCACAAATTTCAAGTTTGTACCTTAAACAGTTTGAACTGAGTGTTGATCACTCAAAAAGTCACTCAGTCAGTCAGGACTTTTTTTTTTTAATAAATAGGTATTTTCCTCTTAATTTCTAGATTCTGATTATATAATATACTATTTTCAGTTATTACAATGTTCCGAGGACCCTATTCCATATCAGGATGCAGATATGGATTTCGAGGAGCCAGATTTAGTGTGGTTGGAAAAAGCTGAAAGAGAGCTCAGAGAAACTCCTGAGAGAAGACAGGAGGCTGTTAAGGAACTACGGCAGTTGATTCTAGGTAAGTGGTTACTCATTTAATCTTCTAACATAGCGTCTTCAGAAGAATATGTACTATCACACATAATGGCTGTCTTCAGAGTGACCAAAGATAAGCAAATGATCTATTTATATTAGGAAAAATGCAATTTTGCAGACATTTTTCCTTTTGAAACCTTACAGAAGAAGTTGTTTTAGGATAACGGTTAAGATTTGCGTCGTAGGTTTCGTTGAATACCTTAGGTCGGGCACATACGTTCCGGTATACCGGTGAGGTTTACCTCTACAGGTAAACCGGAGCATGTGTGCCAGCCGCTGCATGCCATACAGCACAGGCGTAGCGACCTGTGCAGGTAACCGGAGAAGAATCGAAATTCAAGGCCGGGCACATACGTTCCGGTATACCAGTGAGGTTTACTTGTACAGGTAAACCGGAGCATGTGTGCTAGATGGTGCAGGACAAACAGCACAGGCGTAGCGGACAAGAATCGAAATTCAATTCTTATTACCTGTGCATACGTGTAGACCTGAGACCGGGCACACACGTTCCGGTATATCGATGAGGTTTAAATGTACAGATAAACCGGAGCGTGTGTACCAGCCGCTGCAGGCCAAGCAGCACAGACATGGCGACCTGTGCAGTCGACCGGAGTAGAATTGAAATTCAATTCTTCCTACCTGCGCAGGCCTGTAGACCTGAGCGTATGTGTGAGTCACTCCGGCACACTTGTACATTGTTTAGGTGAGTTGTCAGTGTTGCCAGAAAGTTGACAAGAAAAGTCGCTAAAAATTATTCGTGATATTCCGAATAATATATATAAATCCATGCAAAGCGGTTGGCGTACCCGCCCTTAGAATGGAAAGCCCGGCTTCGATTCCCGGTTGGAGCTCACCTGGCTCGGATTCCTCCGCGTTCACAAAAGCTTTCTAGGAAAAAACATGAAATTGAAACCTTTACAGAGAAAAACACTTACATCCATTCACCGTTTACTAGAGCTTTTAGAAGTAATACTGTATTATTTCTGCCTTTCAATGGAAACTCTGCTAGCTAAATGACATGGAAGGTTACAATAAATTGTTTTCCGTTAGATGATAAGACGTAGTCTATTAGAAAACAAAGCGGGATTCTATAGATATCACACTCTATATGGGCTGTATATTAGCCAAACTTATTAACACTTGGAGTAATTCAATTAAGTGAAAGGAAAACAAAGATAAAAAACTGTTTTCAACTAATAGTGCTTGATTTGTTCACACCACAAAAATCGCTAGGTTTGTAAATAAGTCGCCAAATCATCATTTAAAAATCACCAAAAAAAGTCGCTAATCGGAAATGTTATGTCTTGTCGCTATTCTGGAAGTCGAATCCCTTAGATTTAGCGACTTTTCCTCAAATTGGCAACATTGTGATTTGTGGCTAGTTCCTTGAATACGGAGCGTCGGTCATCGTCTTCTTGGTTGCTCGCCATCTCTCAACTGAGTTAAAATCTTCCTTGTAGGTTTACCGTTGCGTGTGTGTGTTCTAGCCAGCATAGGTATACCCTTCCGGTATACCGGTGAGGTTTACCTGACAAGTATATCGTAACATGTGTGCCCGGCCTTAGTATTCATCACGTATAGTATATGATTTTTTTACTTTAAAACTCGTAAATTCAATGTAGAAAGTGATAGGTAAAATACTAAAAAAAATTCACATAACTTAATAGTAGCATCATGTGTTTACAATGTCATCGTTCGGCCCTTCCTTCCTCTGCACTATGTCCCTCTTCATGATCTATACTATATGAATTCGGAATATTTTCATATATAATGTTCATCATTTACGTGGGGTTCCCAATTGTCTCGGTTTGGGTGGGATTGACCAGGTTATCTACGTCTTGTCCCAGATGACTTTTTTTTTTGGTTCAGTAGGACGGTTAAAATCCTGGAATTCGATCTCCTGCTGCTTGAATAAGGAATATGCGGTACATTAGTTACAAATAAATAAATAAATGCAAATTTGCAATTTTCACAATTGCTAGTCGTACTCCTGTCTCGTTCTTGTTTGCTATGAAAATATTGTAAAAACAAGGCATTCTAAAAAATAATATTTCACTTCATTTGATATTTCTTTAGCAGGATCAAAGTTTTATCATTTTTTGTCCCAGTAAGTATAAACCTGAACATATTTTTACTGAAATATACCATAACTAAAAGCTTTTTTTTTAATTTCTGTTTTGATGATAATAATCACACTTTCGCAAAATTTAATTTTTCATAAATATATGTGATACAGTTACATGCTGTAAAAATGGAAATGATATATCTGGGAATTATAGAAATATGAATATATCAATCACAATAAAACTAATTATGTAATGTTTAGAAATCTAGCTTTATAACTGAAGTTGTAATATAAAGCTTTTAATTTTTCTTACAATAATAAGATTATTAACCGAAATGACATAGTTACACTGCATTCATATAAATTACAATTAAATACATAATTATAAGGTCAAAGAAAAACTATTGTCTATGGATTAATATTTATGAAACTATTCTTATCAGAGTATAAACACCTCATCCAGTTCCTTTCCAGGAGGTAAGCTTTTAATTTGTTTACAAATCTATTTTGTAACACATATGTTCCTTGCTTTTTAAGTCACCTCCAGACAAATGAATATGCACACATCTATCGTGAAATATTTGTCCTGAAATAGTTCAGCCAATAGTTGGGAATCCAAGATTTACGTTCAGTATGTAATTCAAAAGAATCCTTCCTCTACCCAGCAAATACTTTCCTGTTCTTCATAGAGATTGTTTTTAATGCAATTTTTGGTCCCTTCACGCGTGTGTGCACATTTATATAATTATAATGTCTCCACTCCTTTTTTGTATGATATTCTATTATTTATAAAGTGTACCTAAGAGCCTGTAAGATTCAATTCTAAATATAGAATCTCTTCCTAATGAGGAGTCGAAACGATTCTGTACATTTTCACACGGTGTCCATTATCGAGCAATTTCGCACAGTCCTGCTTATCGGATTAATCATTCTGCAGGTGTCGTGCATTTTCACACGGTCCACCTGTTAATCACATGATTCATCCTGAAACAGCTTTCACAATAAGGGAAGGGATGATACAGAACAAATGTGATCTAAGTAAGAACAGAAAAAAAGCAAACACAAGTTAAAATAAATACGAACTATTACAATTAATATTAGAAAAGCTAGGAAAAATACAGAAAAATTGAGCAAACACAAGATGATGATGATGACTTTTGAGTTTAACATCCCTTTCAGCAGTGAGGCTACGTGAGATGTGGACCTACTGATTAACGTGAAATCCAAACCACATAAGCTCCCGACAGGAATTGAACTTGGGTCTCCCACGCCAAAAGTGGTACACTAACCGCTTAGCCGCAAAGGAGCTCCCCAAACACAAGTTATAAGGAAGAGAAAAATAATTACAAAAAAGGAAAACTGATAACGAAAATTATAACAAATTAAACTGGACGAAAATTAAAAGAAAAGATAATATTATGAAAACAGACTAAAATGTGTTGCTAGTGTCTACTCCAGTGTTTTCGGAAATTGATATCGTTTCTCAGGCCAATGTTTAGGGCATTCTCCGCCTAAGTTGGTCAGGAACTATATTTTTGGAAATTAATGTACGTCAATAATAAAATCATTCTCAACAATAATGAATAAAACAAGCACTGTGTTACCTTGGTACCTCGAAATAAGCTCGAAGATGGTACCTCGTTTTTACAGTACGACGCACTGAAAGGAGACAGATGAATTCTATGTTTTGGTTACGGAGGATTGAAACCAGCTCGACAGCGAGCAATGTGTTTTTTGACGGAAGAGTTGTGGCAAGTATTTTTCTTAATTGCACACCATACATGAAGATATGGGAAGCACACATGGTAAGACGTTGGTTATACCAACCTTGTATACATTACTGGCAGATTAAACAAAGCGAACATACAAGCAAGTGTCTAGCCCTATATTTCTTAAAATGTGATCTGACCAGAACAAACCTCGAGTGCTGAGTGGATTTTGAGCTTGCAGCAATCAATGCGTTGTGCGGTGTTTCCTAATTCACAGGTTTCCGGCTGCCATTACCATTTCAACCAGAACATGGGGCGGAAAGTTCAGGGCATAGGTCTCGTCAAAGAATACCACCACAATAAAGATGTACGTCATCATGTTGGTATATATAGTGCACTATCATTAAAGCTGTCAAGCATAATCGATGAAGAATGGCTGCTCGTCATGGAGGACTGTCAATCTGGCCAGAAAGTCAAAGAGTTCAACGATTATTTAATTGAACAAAGATGAACAATTCAAACATTTTAAGAAAAACATAGAACTACAATGGTCAAAGGCACAGAACAAACAACCCAATGGGGGGTTGGCCCAACACCCGCAGCATATGCAAGGGCGCCCATTAGGGGGGCGCCCCCTTGAAGAAATTGTACTTCGGAATATCGAAAACTCAGTTGTATTTTTAGAACAGTTACAGCAAAATTTGAAACTATATTTGAAATGTCGCTTATACTTGCCCCCCTTGGAAACCACAACATGGGCGCCCTTGAGCATAGAAGATGGCGGGGACCTTAAAGAATGCTTGAGCTATCTTTTAAAAAATGGAATAATGAACAATAAATTGTACAAAATGGATTGACAATGTAGAGAAGTGCTGTTTGCTTGGAAAATAACAAGATAACAAGGTTCATTAGAACCGTCTTGGAGTATGGAACTAATTTTGCATGTTTTACAAATCACATTTTCCTGTGCTCTGGGGCGGGCACGTTTTTCTTCAATTTTTGAAATTCCTGACTGAATTTTCTTATGTACCGCTTATTTTATTTTTTATTTATTTTAATTTGTGATTGTTCTATCTTCTGTTCCCAATTATTTTAATTTTTGATTATTCTTTTTCTGTTCTTACTTATTTTTATTTCTTATTCTTTTTGCCTTTATAAATTTCAATTTGCAATAGTTTTTGCTCTTATTTTTCTTTTATTTTAATTTCCCATTGCTTATATTATTATTTTTATCTTCTTCTTTACTATTACTTTTATTTGGTCATCTTTTGTTCTGTGTCTTCTTCTTAGTTATTTTAATTTCCTTAGTTATTTTCTTTATTATTCTTTTTGTGAAGGTGAAATATTTTCTAAGCTCTCCTTCTCTAGCATTAATTGTATTGTTCGTATTTATTTTAATTTATGTTTGCTCTTATTTATTTATTGTAACAACAACACAACAGGCGTCCTGCCCATTTACAGTGTTTGTTTACATATATGGTAAAATATCATTATTTTTACAGAAGAAAAACATACAGAAATTTTTATTGTTTCATTAATTAACTCAGCTCATCATACTACAAATTGTGTTCCTAAACATTTTTTCAGACATATTGAATATGTCTATCATTTCACACTTTTCTTCAATATTATTGTAGTGAGAGCTCATTCTCCATTAAGGGGATTTATACATGATGTCAGTGCGTGCTTTCTTACAGTACATGGTACTACTATTGCTTAACCTCGTTCTAGACGTCGGAACATGCAGAAATATATTAGAACTTAGTTCTATGCAATCAATTTTATTATTTATTATTTTATGTAGAAAAACTAAATCATTAACATACCTACGTTGCTCTAATGTCGGTATATTGAAATTGTTTGTTAGTTCTGGGTATGATAGGTATGCTGGGTACATTCCAGTTTTTTTATACATTAGTAATCTCAAAAACTTACACTGCACTCTTTCAATCATCTGGATATATTTTCCATTATGAGGAGTCCAAATAACAGAAGCGTATTCCAGTTGGGATCTTATATACGAATAATATAGTTTTAAAATTGTCATGTGGCTACGGAAGTCTCTACTTACACGACAAACAAATCCAAGACTCTTATAAGCATTGTTTGCAATAGTTTCAATGTGATTTGCGAAAGTCAGTTTTGGGTCGAAGGTAACACCAAGGTCTTTAACAGTTTCCGGCCTACAAAGATTTATACCGTCAATAGTATAATCATAATTTATGTATTTTCCTTTTCTAGTAAATGTAATAGCTTTACATTTAGTTATGTTTAGGCTAAATTTATTCACGTGGCACCAGTGTTTTACATTTTCCAAGTCTTCCTGGAGGTTTTTACAGTCTTCAAGTGATTTAATTTGAGCATATAATTTTAAGTCATCTGCAAAGAGTAAAGTATGCGATTTCTTGATGTGCTTAGTTATGTCATTGATAGTGATGAGGAATAATAAAGGTCCAAGGTTTGATCCTTGCGGTACTCCCGATGTAGCATTAAAATTGTTGGAGATATGACCTTTGTAAGCTACAGATTGTTTGCGATCACGTAAGTATGATGTGAACAGTACTAATGCTTGCTTAGAAAGATTCATAAGAGCTAGTTTTTCAAGCAAAATGTCGTGGTTAACTAAATCGAACGCTTTCTGAAAGTCTGTATAGATTACATCCACCTGCCCACCTTTGTCTAGTTCTGAAGCTATAAAGTTTGTTATAATTGTCAAGTTAGTTGAAGTGGATCTATTCTTGAGAAATCCGTGTTGGTATACAGAGATACTGGATCTAACATGATTAAGTAAACGATTGTGTATTATATATTCATAAATTTTTGCAAATGGGGATAGAATTGCAATTGGTCTAAAGCTTTCTATATTTTTAGCATTGCTAGTTTTTGGAATAGGACATATCAAGCTTTCTTTCCATCGGTCTGGAAAAACATTATATTTTACGGACATGTTTAATAGTATATGTATAGGATGTTTTATGATATCAATAGTTCCCTTTATTATGTAAGGTGGGATACCATCAGGGCCACACGCTGTTCTAGATTTCAACCTTTTAATGGCATGTTCTATTTCTGATATTGTTATTTCAGTGATTTGGAAAATATCGAGTAATATACTTCTAGGTTTGTGTGACATTAGAGCATCAGTGTTATAACTCACAGGTTCATGATTGTAAACAGACTTAAAATAATGTGCAAAAGCCTCCGCAATATCCCTGTTACACTGTAGACTTTCACCATTATACATAAGGGGGCCATTAGTCAAATGCCTTGTTTTATTTTTGATAAAATTCCAAAAGTTTGTTGGATCATCTGCTATGCAATTCTCGGAGTTAGCTACGAATTCTTTGTATGCTTTCGCAATTTTTGTCTTTACCTCCGTCCTTAAACTACAGAATTTATCACGGTAATATGTATTATTGTCTATTGTGTTCTTCCACTTTTTGTGATAGTACGATTTTTGTTTGATTTTTCGAATTATTTCTGAGTCAAACCAGACAGGAAAGATTTTATTACTGGGATTCTTTTTAGTTGGAATGCATTGTTTAAATACGTCATCAATTAATTGATAAAAAGTTTCTACAGCTTTATTTACGTCATTTGAATATGAAAGGCAATTCCAATTAACTTTTGAAAGTTCTAAATACAATTTATGATAATCGGCTTTTCTGAAATTAAAACCAGATGATCTATTGTTTACTTTTTGTTTCGGAAAACGTTTAACTGAAAGCGCTATAATTAAGGGGGGATGGTGATTGTCTATAGGTACCAATGGTGAATTTTCACGGTTTACTTCAATTTCGCATGCATTCGAGAGTACTAGGTCCAATGTACGGTTATTGGTATTTTGTATATTATTATACATAGTTAAATTATAGAGTGACAGGAAATTGAGGAGGCTTTTACATTTAGTTGAGGAATGAGTGAAGTCAAACATAGAATTGCTAATTTCCGGGAGGTTGAAGTCCCCAATACAGAGAATAGAGCTACCCACTGGGCAATTACTTTCAATGAATTGATAGAAGTTTTCGTAAGTGCTTATTTTCGATTCTGGCCCTATATACAAAGCACAAATATACACAACTAATGATTTATTTATAAGTTTGATTAGAATACATTCAAGTCCTGCATCATATGAATTAACAAACTGAACATTGAAATCTGAATGTATTGCTATTATTACACCCCCTCCCTTTGATGTCCCAAATAGTTTCAAGTTCCTGTCTTGACGAAATACCGTGTATCTGTCATCAAAATATTCAGAATTATAGTAACCCTCACACAACCAACTTTCAACAGCTATAATAATATCATAGTTAGAAGATAAAACATTAGTGTAAAATATTTCACTTTTACATCGTAAGCTACGACAATTCTGGAAATATATTTGCAAGTTAGTTCTACCTATTTGTGTTAACGTGTCACTGACCTTCTTTTTTAAACATTCTGGTGCATGCATATTTTTATCTATTATCTTACTTACAGATGGAGAGTCCTTGATACACATTTTTCATTTGACTGGGTTTGTCACAATAAGTTGGTTCTTGGACGAAGAGGGGGAAGATAAACTCTTCTTCCTGCTCCCTGTGGCGCCTTCAGAACTCAGCTGTTGGATTTCTTTAGCCCCGGGCTGTTCAGGTGGCACACTATCACTTTGGAATGCAGTCATTGTTGTTTGCTGCTGGTCTCTTTCTTTCAAGTCCCAAAGGGTGAATCTCTTCCCATCTATAAATAAAAACCGAAATTGCATATACGCGTAGCTTCCTTTCCTTCTAGCCTCATCTAGGTAAAATTGAAGTTGCTTCCGTTCGTCACGCACCTTATTTGAATAATCTTGGTCGACGTATATTTTAGTGCCTCGAAGTTTGCTCCTATTTTTTAACACAAGTTCCTTCTTTTTATCACTAATAAACTTGCACACAATAGGTCGGTTTCTTCCTGGCGCTTTCCTTCCCACTCTGTGCGTTCGCTGAAGGTCTTCGTCTTGTAGTTCAATATGGAGTCTATCCTGAATCACTGTTCTCACTTTGGTTTCGGTTTCTTCCCAAGTTTCTTTTGCACTTTCTTCTATGCCATATATCACTAAATTTTGTCTTCTTGAATGGTTTTCAAGATAATCGATTTTGTCTTCTAAATATTTCGCATATTCTCGTAAATCACTCACTTCACTCGACATGTTTTTTAACTGTAATTCAACGTTGTTGAACCTACTTGTTAGTTCACATACACTCGTTTTTAATTGTTTTATTTCTACGACAATTTGCTCGTTGGAACTGCGAACATTGTTAAGGATTTCCTTGATATTTGCCAATTCAGATTTGTGAGGGGGCCCTGGATTGCTTTCCACACAACCAATTATGAGCATCGTAACTAGAACCAAACCGTATACAAAATATGCATTTTGGCGTTTGGTACCCCTTTCACACTGTACATTAGAACTGTTTTTCACTAACGCAATAAAAAGGCCTATTCTGGCACTCCACGCACTTATTGTATCTCCCATGTTACGCTTGGTCGCACTCCGGAGCTCGCTGCAGACACGTCTTCACTCTACGAAGGCACACTCCTAAAAAAAAAAAACTTCTGTTCTTATTTAGTTCACATTTGTTCTGTGTCATCCCTCTCCATATAGTAAAACCACTTTCAAGTTGAATCACATGATTGATAGGTAGAGCGTGTGAAAATGCACAACACCTGCAGAATGATTAATCCGATAAACGGACCGTGCGAAATGGCTCGATAATGATCATCATGTGGAATTGCACCGTGCGAAAATGCACGACATCCTTGAAACAATGGAGTTACACGTTCTAGGTGTCATAGGATGGAGCGCCCTGTAGCTTATCCAGAACTATTTTCTGTTGCATGCAGGGGCAGATTAAGGCTTTTGGGTCCCTGGAGCCGACTATTTCAAGGGGGCCCTATGTCACGAATAATTCCCGCCCTAAATTTTCTTTGCTGCCTTCCACAGCCCCATAGGCTTATCGAAACACCGAGAAATATGCTGTAACATTTTAATGTGCTCCAAGTTTGCAATAATTAGTTTAATTACATTTGTTATTAACAGCTAAATGCTCATATACTGCAGTGTAACACATAAATGCCAAATACGAGCACAAATTGGTTTGAATAGGAGCGCTTTATTGTTAAGGAGATTTGGAAAACCTCCTAGATTTGCTCTAAGTAATGACATAGATATTTCAAAGGAATTACCCCTTAAATGATCCTGACTTTTTGGGCTATTTTTTAGACTTCCAGTCAAGCAGCTACTGTATCGTCACTATTTATCCTAGGATCATGGTTCATACCTCATTCTCTTCAGAATAGAGCTGGCTTTCAAATGGTACCACTTGCATGCTCATACCATATACCAGAAGCGGAAAAAAATGTCAAAGTGAAAATTTCGGAGGGAAAAATTTTTTTCTCGAACTTTGCCCCCCCTGGACCCCCCCCTGTGTGATCGTAGTCATTTAAAAAAATCTGATAAATAGTACTTGGTATACTGAATGTGTGTGCCAAATTTCAAGTTTCTATCTTGAATAGTAAGGGCGAGAGAATTTTTATCAAAAATTCCCACAATGCCCCAAATTACCATAAAACACTATGATCTCAGGGAAAAAATTCCTGAGACACACCTAATTACCCTAGGACTATAATCCGCCAATCATTCTCTTCAGAATAGAACTGTCTTTCAGGCGGTACCATTCACATGTCTCCATCATGTATCTAAGGCGGGAAATTCCTGAAAAAGGGATTTTTGGGGGCAAAATTTCCCTTTTTTCAACTTTTGCCCCTCTGGACTCCCCATGTTTTTACGCAGAAATCGAAAAAAAAACTTCTGGTAAATACTACTCGGTGGACTGAATGTTTGTACAAAATTTCAATTTTCTACGTGAAAAAATAGGCCCGCCAGAAAAAAATTCCCTACCATGCCCCACTTTTACCCTATACAGAAGTATATTTGGATAAAAATTCACTGAGACGGCCCTAATTACCCTAGAATAATAATTCGACCGTCGTTCTCTTCAGAATGGAACTGCCTTTCAGACGGTATGAGTCATGTGGTCCTATCGTGTATGTAAGGCGGGAAAATTACGAAAAACGGGATTTTGGGGGTAAAAATCCCCTTTTTTTACCCCTTTGCCCCTCCGGTTCCCCCCTGTTTTAGCACTGACATCGGAACAAAAAATCTGGTAAATACTACTCGGTGGACTAAATGTTTGTGCAAAATTTCAATCTTCTACGTAGAAAAATAAGCCCGCCAAAAAATATTGAACATAGGCTTAGAAAATGAGAAAAGAAATTTTTGACTTATGACGTCATCACCTCCTATGTCTGGACGCAGGACGGTCTAAAACCATACGTAATGTCTTCTACAAGGCCTCTGGACTTGGAAGACAAAAAAAAAAAAAAAACGGACGAAAAAGCTCAAATAGAAGAGAAATAACGCAATGTACCATGAAAAACGCGTATGGTACAAATTGTACCATAGGATCTCCAAAGGGTTATCACCACAAGCTAATAATTTGGTTTGTAATAGAGGCCCAAAATTGCTCACTCCCTCACAAAATAAGTATCGTGAAGACGCTAGTGGAAGAAGACTTAACTCTAGCGATACCGCGAGCGTAGCGAGAGGGAAAAAATAGAATGAGTCTGAAGCCTATAATATAATAAGTTGATTACTATATTTTAGTATTAAAGAGAGAGATTTTGGGGGGATCCCTGAGCCTGGGGGCCCGGAGCCTGGGCTCCATTGGCTTTGCCCTTAATCCGCTCCTAGTATCATGGGCTCCATTCTACAGTTATATCGAATCTGCTGGTTTGCCTTAATTTCCATATTCATTCCAAACTAGGGTATTTGATTTTTTCGTTTCTTTTTTACCAACCCAAACCACTGGACAATATGTCGCGAGGAATGCACCATTATTTGGTATACAAAGCGCGCGCTCCTCTAGTGCACAAGGTTGAGGGTTCAATTTCCGGTGAGAGAGCCTTACGATGGCTCGGGTTTCGTCTTAAATGATAGATTCGCGTCTCCTATAGTCTTGGTGCTGAAACGGGACGCTAACCTCTAACCAACTTCCAGCATATACAATACTTTCTTATTCACACAATATCAAAGATGTTAGAAAGTAATGACTTAATTGCAAAACCAAAATTTACGACGACGATTCAAAACTATACTTGTACATCCAGTGTGTTTAAATGTCAAAAATATTTCTTAACGAGCAAACAGTCAATACCAACATAATTATGTAAAATTTCGTATTATTTGCTCATAGCTAGTGATTCCGAAAATACAACAAATAGCTAGTGAGTGATTTAAGAACGACAAATAAAAATGCTAATGAAGATACAAATTTAAATCGATTTCGTGCAGAATGCTTTTTCCGGATGATGTTTCCAATTATATTTGGCACCCATGGGATTTACAATTATATTTTTCTGAAATTATTGCGAATAGTAACAATTAACGTTCCATAAAATTTGCATATCTAAGTTATTTACACTTTTTTAAAGAAAAATTTAGTATTACTTTCAAAATGAGTCAGTAGAAACATATTTAAAAAGCACAGAAGCCACCCACCAATTCTTCTATATCTTCAATATCCAAAACCGGTTTCACAATTTACCGAGTATGAATAAAGAATAGAAATGGATTTTCGTTGAATCGATGCAGCTAAGAAACTCATAAATATTAAATGAAAGAAGAAACAAAATAAAATCTAAAGGAAGCACTTGAGTACAATTTTCCCATTTAACTCTAGTTTATGCAAAATTGAAGTCTATCGATAGTTTACAACTTACCTTTAAAATAGTCAAATCAGAAACTAAGAATTTTCTTATCATCAAGACACACAATTCTTGTCTAAATTCCTAAAAGAACCCATCTCAACACTCCTAAAGATGGTTTGAAATGATTAGAGACTAAAAACATCAACAGTCTGCAGTCCTTGTATGAAGACATGTAAGCAGTCCTTGTACACAATATTTTTAGTATTTTAAAAAAATCAAATAGCAGAACAACATAAAGCTGAAACGTGATGAAACTATACACAAATATATAGATAAAAACAAGTATAGCATTAAAGGAAAAAGTGGAATTTTTTCGTAAAAAAAAATGGATAAAATAAAATAAACATTATTATGACCTTAGAATTACTTCCGTTTGATTTTTTCTGGAAGGATAATTTACAATGTTGTAATGCGGAAAGAATAATTTGCATTTATCATTAGAGTACGGTTGCCATTTACATCTAAATGCTCTTCTGGCAAACCACTGTGGCAAGAAATCACCATTGTATTTTTCATAATGTTTGCGAAATTATAATATTAACCGCAAAACACCTAAAATCGTGTATTTACTATAATAAGCGTTTTTCGTTTTGAAAAGAAATGTTAAAATTGAGCTTAAAATGTCATATTAACTTCACAAAAACACTTGAATTGCAATTAATTTTTCTTTACAGTGTTTGGTGCTGGGCGAAAAATTGAAGCTTCTACGAGTACTTACTATGTAAATTGGGCCACCCATAGCTTTGATGGGCCCAGACATATTTTGTGTGAAGGCTTCTCAAAACCAAGACGTCATCACTGTTTTCAACTACATTTCTTTCAAATGAAAATAGCCAAGTAACAATTCGAAAATCCCTTGAATTAATGATTGCCTATTAGTAAGCTTCATTCTTGTCCCCAAAGGATGTTTAGAATGTCGCCAAATTCGTATTTTTAAACATAATTTTATTTCATTTTACCTCTAGAAAATTTGATTATTTTGTCACTGTCGAGAATTTCAAACATGAGAAAATTATAAGTGATTTTTTTAAATGTCAAGGCTACCCTTCTTTGGAGACGATCTTAGTTTGGGAAAAGTGTTTGGTTTCACACTTCAAACATGGAATTACCAGCTTCAAACAAAGAAGTATGGGGCTTTATAACGGTCGAGAAACTCCTTGAATGCTGTTTACTTAGGCTTGCCAGAGATACCGGTTTGACCAGGCCAATCCCGGTTTGGAGGGATTCCCTCCCGGTTTCTTATTTACTCCCGGTGAGACCTGAGAAATTTAGTTTCTAGTCGCAAAGTTATTTAACAACTTCTAGCACCTTTTCTACTGTAGTCTAGTGACTTTTTAGATCAACGATCTGGGAACCTCTTTAAGTTCTACGAGTTGGCATCTATGGTCGTACTTTGAGGACTTGTGTTGTAGTGTATGTAATAGAGTATTACTAATAGTTGATTCGTGTTTTAGTTGATTCGCAATGCCTAAAAGATCGTGTACGCTTAATGGTAGCTGAAGAACAAATTTCCATTCATGAAGAAAGTTTGTACTGAAGGGACCAATAGAGTGAAATATTTTCAGTGTGGATCGGAAATGTGTAGCGTGTCGTGCTTGCCACACGTGTCATTGGTCCAATACTCTCTACATCACAGCCAATACAACAGCTGACAGAATAAAAACGTTAGTACTGCTTTTTTCCATAAGGATGAAGCGACCTGTCATACGTGTGAGAGGTCAATTTCTCGTGTTTATTGCTGAGTGAATAATAAGTAGAGGCTTATGTCCACCGCGGTTACCAGACTTATCGACATGTGACTTTTATGTTTGGGGAATGTTGAAAGAACAAGAGTATCAAAACAATCTACACATAATCAATGAACTAAGGAGAATACGAGGACGTGCATCATCAGTATTACCTTGCCAAAATTGGTGCAGGTATAACAGAATTTGTCAAACTCTGCACATGGGTGGTAAGCTGTTTTTGGACAGCATTTTCAACATTTCTCTGAAGATTAATACAAGTGTGTTAATTCTTAATATTAATCTTAAACAGTTTACTGTAGACTTTGACGGACTTGTTCGTGGCTCACCCTGTACCTACGAAACAGCAAGGAAGTCGCTGAGAGCAGGGTTGTCCCAACGACAAAAAGCGATGTTTCAATTTAAAATAAATTAAGTTCCTTATTCGTACTTAAATAACTGCGTGAGTTACTAGAGAAAAGATTAACTGCGTTAAGTTTGTTTTAACCACACTACATTCAAAAGTTTCTTATTATAATTAAACTAGAATTGGTCGGATATTTTAACTGTAGGATTTTCAGCTTTACATTCATTGAAGGTTGGAGTCTAAAGACACTCGGTACTTACTGATGCAGGTGCCAGAAGCTTGCCCCTGGTGTGGACATCATTAATTCAGTACAATTCATTCATAGGTAAATTTTACGTGATTTGAACACATGATCAAAGATTCTGTTTTGTTGTTCTAAAGAGATATTCCTGTTAAGGAAATTCATGTTAAATTCTCACAGGAATTGGACTTTCTAGTCTGACGTGTTGGAAATTACATTGGTTTTCACTTGTGCACAATCCGTTAGTCATTTTCTTTCCGATGTGTATTATGCAAATGAAGTACAGGGTTTGTATGATAAGTAATGAGACCAGGTCTGGAAACATTGTTTTATTGATCTGATCTGTACAGGGACTTAAAAGCTTTCGAAGTACTCTCCTCTTGCGTCGATGCACTTCTGCAATCGATGTTTCCACGCTGCAAACGCCCCCTGGAAGTCAGCAGCCGGCATGTCCTTTAGAAATGTGGTCACGGCTGCTTGGATGGCTGTGACGTCTGCAAAACGGGTTCCTTTCAAGCGTGGCTTCAGCTTCGGGAAGAGGAAGAAGTCGGCCGGGCTCACATCTGGGCTGTAGGGTGGTTGTGGAAGGACTTCCACCCCAATCCGGGTCAAAAAGGAGGTCACTAAGAAGGCGGTGTGGGCAGGGGCATTGTCGTGATGCAACTTCCACCGGCTAGCGATCGCCGGTCTTTTCCGCTTGACGCTCCTGTGCAGTCTCTCAAGGACTTGTTTGTAGAAGGCGGCGTTGACGGCTTGTCCTTGGGGTACAAACTCCTTGTGGACCACCCCCACATTGTCAAAAAAAAACAATCAACATTGTTTTCACCTTTGACTTCGACATTCTGGCCTTCTTGGGGCGCGGGGACGCAGGAGTGTGCCACTCCGCGCTTTGACGTTTCGTTTCAGGGTCGTACTGGAACACCCACGACTCGTCACCTGTTATGACGTCATCTTCAAAGTTAGGGTCACTGTTCATGAGGTTCAACAGTTCCTGACAACAATCAACACGTCGTTGCTTTTGTTCGTCAGTCAACACTCGCGGCACCAGTTTCGCACAGATTTTTCTCATTCCCAATTGTTCCGTCACAATCTTGTGCACTGTTGTGTGGTTCATATCGAGTTCATCAGCAATCAATCTCAACGATAATCGACGGTCTGAGTTCAGGAGATCCCTCACTTTTGCCACAGTTTCGTCCGTAGTCACTGTTGTCGGGCGTCCAGCCCTCTCCAGATCCTCAACGCTTTCCCGGCCGTTCCGGAACGCACTGTGCCAACGAAACACCTGGGCTTTGGATAGGGCTTCCTCTTTGTAGGCCTCCGTGATGAGAGAAAGCGTCTGAGTAGCCGTTTTCCCCAGGCGAACGCAAAATTTGATCGCATAACGCTGTTCGATGGAACCCTCCATGTTTGTTGATTTTCCGCCGTGACAAGAATGTTCACAAGGGCTTTGTCCAAGGCTTGTCCGCGCTCCACTAAGGCTCGGAGCCAACTGACGCGCGGTGCGTTGCTTTGCTCGGACCCCCCCCTACATCCTCCATCACCGACAAACCCGCTCCAGCGACACGCGCGCCGCGGCGCGGCGAGTCTCATTACTTATCATACAGACCTTGTATTTTTTTATCTTGTATGCGAAACAATCATAACACATAATAGCATAATGACAGGGTCAAGGGAGGTCATGTTTTGCCAACATATATGTGCCATTAACCAGTTTAATATTGTCTGATGGTTTCCTTACTTGAGATCTTAATTCAAAAATTATAAATTTTGAATGAAAACATTTACTCTTCGAGTACTATAGGAAAGATAAACTGCCTTGACCTTACTCAGTTTTATTTAGTTTGGTAACACGAAACATCTGCTACTGATTGCAGTATAGCGTCCAACGTTAATTGAATAGCAATTAGTTTTTTTGTCTGCGTTCTACTGCACGTTAATTCTGCATTCCGCTGGGAAATCATTTTGTCGTGATAATTGGACGATGATTCGCGACCACAAGCAGTGATAGAATTATTGTTCGTAAGTTTCTTTAAGAAAATTTCCCTCGACTGTCACAAAACTTTCCCCTTTCCTTATCATATTTTTCCTAGTTCCAACTCCTATGACAGAAGTTATGTGATTACTTTAGCAAATTAAAGGAAGTGAGAACCACATTTGTTTTTTCTTTTTTTGTTTCTATTTCTTTTACTTATCATTCACTTTTTTTTTAACGAAAAACTATACAAATTATGGGTGCAAATTATGCTACTTTGAACACATACATACACACACAGATTATTGCTATTGTATTGGTTCATTTCTGTCGAAGAAAGAAAAATTTAAACGTTTGTATTGGTCAACCAGTTTGTGCGAAAATTTCTCTGGATTTTCACGTTTTATCGAAAAAATCCCTTTTACCCGTCTTTTCTAACTTTACTTACGAACTGTCCCTAGATTAAGGAAATTTCCCCTCAAACTACGAATATCGAATAGAGTGTTCTCAGCTACCTATTCAACATGACACGTAGGAATGGCAGTGTTGCGATATGTGTCCCAATACAGATATGACTCGGTTCTGAAAAATACCTATCGTGTTAGGGCATGCCCGTGGGCACAGTGAATCAAGTTAGTCCATTAATTTTAAGGTATCCGACGGGTGAATACTTTGCGAAGGAAAGAGCTTTTAATACCAAACAACCAGTAATTATATGATGGGTCATATGAAACAGAGTATACTAGAGTAAAAAGAAATTATACAGTTAATGAGATAGCAGCCATTTTGCTTTATATGGGAATTTTTTCGGACATCTTGATTGCCTGATCATTTGTTTCAGCTCGTGTTACCCCACGAGGCGAGAAATAAGGTTTCCTCGTCTCGTAATTTTTTGCACAACTCATATCTCGTCTCGATTCTCAAAGTTTTTTCTCGTCTCGTTTTGTAAATTTAAGTACAAAATTTATTCCCTGTCATCGAGAAGTTGTCAAAATTGTTCCGCGTAAAAAGAAGTCTACGGGGAGGGGGGGCGGGGATGTAATAACTAGATATCGGATTTTTATATGAATGCATATTTTGCTTGATTATATGCATCTTTGTCATACCAGGAGGGGTTTCTAACAATAATAATAATAATAATAATAATAATAATAATAATAATAATAATAATAATAATAATAATAATAATAATAATAATAATAATAATACAGCTCGAGTTTGAAGTTTTATAATGTATATTTCAAGTTAGAGCATATATTAGTGCTTAAAAGCATACTCGGCATATTGTATAAGTTTTCATTTCAGACGTATGCTTATAGCATGGAATAAATACAGTTTTAGTTTGTATTTTGAATGCATTTATATGTCTATGGAACAGAACGGTTTTTGCATGGAGAATGGAAAAATGCCTAATTTATGGAGGAGCACAACCGATCAGCAGAGCAAAGATGCTAACAATTCCCAAGGCGTTAAGAGAAATCTGATAATGATAAAGCCATTGTATTATCGCGTCGATACCAATTCAGAAACAAGAGACGCGAAGAATGCTACTCAGTGCATACTTAGCTCTAGTTGATGAAGTTCCGCGCGAGCTCGTCAGTTTCTTGTAAGTTCGAGCGCTCTGTGGAAAAGAAATTAGCGGATGTTATTGCCAGGAACTCCGACTACAGAACGATTGAAACCATGGAAAAATAACTTCAAGGGTTAAATAAATTTCAACTTGCCAGAAAATATGGATACTAACCTTGCCCCTCTCTATAAATATTGCCCAGTAACATCTATTGATGTTAAGATGTCATTTTCTGGCTAATTATGGGAAGAAGTAACTCCTTAAAAACGATTTTTTTTTTTTTTTTTTTTTTTGGTATAGTGAGAATGTGTAGAAAAGTAAGGCTCGTATAATTTTGTCTGAAGGAGATGCATTCTAAAATACAAATGTGGATAAAACCTAGAGATCGTTTTCCCAAATAATGTGTTTATTTTAATCTCACAATTTGTGTGTTTTAAAATTTTAGGAGTATACAAACTCTAACCGGCATAACAATAAATTCTGAAAAGAAGTATCTGAAAGGTAAAGTACACTTGCAAACTCATATTTCACCTACAAAACTTTGTCACAACTTTGCTGCATGTTTCAAACTGCTTTCTTTTATTGCATTGCTAGCAGTGTTCGAAGTGGGAAAAAGCAGAGGTGGTATGTTTTATTACAATTTTGACTCGACATACCGTCTATCTAAATGTTGAAATACATTGAGGGTTGGTTGACTAAAATATTGCTATTTACATAATGACTCGAAACCATGGGAGAGCTTCTCCGTAGTTACGGGGAAAGGGAGCATGGTAAGCCTTTGCTTCCCACCCCCAGCTTTCTGAAAAAAATAAAAAATATCCTCTTATGTTGTATAATAGAGAATTATATACAAAAATGCTCAAAAACCGAGTTTTTATATGAACATTTTTTAAACAGTTTCTCGCGGTAAACTCCCAAACCCCTGGAAGGAAATTTGTCCTCCCATTGTGCTCTCGTAAGACAATCAGGAAATGCAGCGAAATTCATGTCATGAGGATTAACTTCCTGATAAATGAATTTATTGGGAAATCATGTAAGAGAATTGCGTTTTAATTTTTACTAAAAACTTTTCCATATTGAAAATATTTAATTTCAAAAAGACAATCGCCACAAAGATCTAAATAGTAGGGATATACTCAACTCACGCACCCAATCACCGCACACGTATTCACAGTTTTGTCCAATTATTAGAACGACGCAAAAATACTTTTTTAATGAAAACAATAAATTTTTTGATTGCATAAACTCGTAAATATCAGACTCCCTCGTAAATATCAGACTCAGATATGTATTTCTTTATCATTGTAGGCATAAAAGAAGTCCCGACGAACTCATAACTAATACTTTCCGATTTAAGTTTAAACGAGTCGCCTCAATACACTACTTTTTGTTTGGATTGGGCTCATGATTCATTTCTTTCTGTCATGGGACCCTCATCTGCAACCAACACAACCGGGAACCGGTCAAACCCCCCATAGCCAAAACCCCCACACTCAAGAAATGTCAAAACGCCCACACAAACGGTCATAACCCCCACACAAATGGACAAATCTCCCAAACGCATGAACGGTCAAAACCCCCACAGCCAAAACCCCCACACTCAAGAAATGTCAAAACGCCCACACGATCGGTCATAACCCCCACACAAATGGACAAATCTCCCAAATACACGAACGGTCATAACCCCCACAGCCAAAACCCCCACACTAGTAGTCGGTCATAACCTCCAACGGTCATAACTCCCACACAAATGGACAAAACAGCCACACATAGCAACGGTCACAATCCCCACATAAATGGACAAAACCCCCACACAAATGGACAAAACTCCCACATGCAGAAATAGTCACAACTGCCACACAAATTGACAAAACCCCCATACTCATGTATTGCCCTTGTACTTTTTAATAACATTTTTTATTCCACTTAAACTGATGTTGCAACTATTGTTCTTGGGTGTCATAAAGAGCCGCAACAAAGACGTGAAATGACGATCATTTCAGAGTGTGGGGGATTTGTCCGATTTTGTGGGAGTTTTGTCCATTTATGTGGGGATTATGACCGTTGCTATGTGTGGCTGTTTTGTCCATTTGTGTGGGGGTTATGACCGATTGTGTGGGCGTTTTGACATTTCTTGAGTGTGGGGGTTTTGGCTGTGGGGGTTTTGACCGTTCGTGAGTTTGGGAGATTTGTCCATTTGTGTGGGGGTTATGACCGATTGTGTGGGCGTTTTGACATTTCTTGAGTGTGGGGGTTTTGGCTGTGGGGGTTTTGACCGTTCGTGCGTTTGAGAGATTTGTCCATTTGTGTGGGGGTTATGACCGTTTGTGTGGGTGTTTTGACATTTCTTGAGTGTGGGGGTTTTGGCTGTGGGGGTTTTGACCTAGACCCACACAACCAAGACGAGTTCTTGCGTAGGAGCAAGGGAGTTTCTTTCTAGACACCTCATTTTAAAAACAAAAGGCAGGAAAAAAATGTCTGTGTTGACAACGAAGAAATTATTTCTAAATAGCAAATTAAATCTTCAACGTGCAATGTTATTCGTCAATTACTGTACATAAAAATGGATTTATTATAGTTATATTAGCATTCACTTTCCAGTGATGGTATGGTTGATTACTGGAAAACCTTCATCACACAAAAACCAAAGGTGGTACGGCATACCGCCGCATACCATCTCACTTCGACCACTGATTGTTAATGCATATTAAGTGCATATTTTAACACATTTAACAGCATAGTTTATGCATTTTAAATGTATACAAATCCGATATCTAGTAATAACATTGAAACCATACTTATTATTGAAACTATGTAATGAGTTGCGCATATTTAAAGATTGATAAATGCTCTTCATTGTGCTCGTAAATCACTTTATTAATTTATAGTTTTTGTACTGTTAATCATCATAGGAGATTCGAGAAATTTCTTGCTTCTAAAACGAGACAAGAGTTCTCATCTTTATTCTATTGTCTCGAATTCGCATACGTATTTCTTGTCACGTTTTCTAGACGAGACGAGAAGTCTTTCGTCTTATGGTCAACAGAAATTTGATCGTTCTTCATTGGTCATTCTATTTTCATTGAAGAATGGGTTGGCATTATCCGTACAACTTCCGTTTACTCTCGAGTACACCAGACAAAACCTTACAAGGGACATCACCGAATTGTCCGGCTCCGATTTCATTTTTTTTTTCTGATAGAAGACATGTATTCATTGCTTGTGATGACAGAAATTTTTGCATGGAGAACTACTTCCAAACAAACTTTTAGGTAACTTAACAAAAATGTTACATAAATATAACGAAGTAAACAATACGTTCCCTCAAAGAATTATTATTTGTCATAAAGTCCAAAATGAAATAAAAACACTAGCTCACGTAAAATCAAAATTTTTCGAATATCAAATTAATTAATGATGAATCATCCACAATACTCAGTGATGAAATTAATATTAAAATGCATCGATTCAAATATAAAATTACAAAACATCACTAAATGACTTACCACTAACAAATTATAAGACTAAAATATTTATAGTATGAACACAAATATGAAGTTTTGTAGAACTTCCAAAGTGTTAGTAACATGTTAAATTTAATACAATATTGCTGTAGAAGGGTTGCTGAACAATAGTATTAGTAAGTGCCGGATAACGCTTTTTCTTTACGCGAACATTTTGTTGCATATGTAATACAAAGAAAATGGGCTGCGAACAGATTGTGGTTTGCCTGTTCACATATAATATATCACCAATGCTTATTCCATAAATTTGAAGTTCTCCAACCCATATAAAAATCACATATGACTATGATTCCCTATCCTTTGTTGATAACAACGAAAGGTTTAGGCAAGCGTGTAAATTTGGAAGAAAAGGTGACACCCACTAAGGACATAAAACCAAAAATAGGGGGTCATTGTAATCATAAATTGTATTCAGCCATAGCTAGTGTTTCTATAACATCAAAAAATTAAGTCAACCTTAAAACATATTTAACACATTATCAATATCAAAATATTTTCCTATTTTTCTTACATATTTCTGGATTATACTAATACAAGGTGGCCTTCTACAAAGGATTACCTAGGTGGTTAGACAGAACTGTGGTAGCTTACCACAAAAGTACCGGACTGAAGACTCGCCACTGATCTCTGTGATCTTCTGTAAGTGGATATTTTCGATCCACTTACTTGTAATAAATTAACTGTAAAAGTATCTGGTTTAAATATAGATATATATAATCTAATAGTTTTTAAGTTCATTAAAATTCCAGGCCTGGATAATTATTTAGGTGCTTATATATTTATATGTTTATAATGTTTATATAATTTGTATAACTTATCTGTATATAATTTGTATCATATTTATCATATTTTTTTATATAGCATTAGAGAGATTGCCTTTAAAGATTTTCTGCTTAGATAGATACACTGTTGCATTTGCTTCCATAGTCTTAGGATCGGATACGTGCTTGTTAACTGTTAGAACTTCATGGGGGGAGGTTGGTAGCGTCGGTTTTTTCAAATTTTCAACGAACTTTCTTTATTTTAGCTAGAGATCTTTTCGTTTTTGGATGCTGCCACGTGTGAGCCGAATCGTATATATACCGAGCTGTTTCGCTTGGTAGGCGTTCTTCTGACACTCTGGACCACATGGTTACGTTCGACCGACGGTCCTAATGTCTGTTGGATCAACCTTTTTTTTTTTTTTTTTTTTTTTTTTTTTTTTTTTTTTTTTTTTAGCTATACTGTTTAAGGCTGGCAGGTTAGGATGGTCTCTCGGAATGACCAAGGATAGGGAATAGGTTTTTCTTTCGCAAATAACTTAAGAATAGTTTTCTGAGGAGAATTCTTTTTTGGTTTAATAGGTTAATTTTAATCACGCCGATGACGTGGGGATATCTATTAAATAGGTTTTTGTATTTTGAGATACGTTTTAATCTCTTGGATAGGTCTATTTAAGAATTCTAATTTCGAGCTCAAATGGTTTTGGGTTCGAGTCCCCTCTGGAATGAGAACTTTGTTTCTCAAGTTAAAGTTTATTGTTTTCCTTTTTTGATTGCCTGATCCTAATCCTGTGTTAGTGATTATCTCTTGAAAAAGAGATAAGTTTCTGGTCTTTTAGAGCGAGACCTTATTTTTAAGGCAAGGCCTAGTTTTGGTGGCCAGTTTATTGTCTTGAAGAGAGAGACTTGGTTAGGGCAAGGTCCACAGCACGGGCCAGTTTATAGTCTCATTAAAGAGACTTATTTCTTACCTTAACTTAACCTTTCACCTTGTATTGTTATTTAGCCAGGTTTTCCTTTTCGCAGGTTCTCTAGAGTTCTGGAGACTTGTGTAGATAGGCCAAGCATTTTCTTTGATTCAAGGAATTGCTTTTAAAGATAAGGCAGAGTGGAGCTGTTCCGTTAAAGAGGGCAGAGAAACTTATGCCACAGGACCCTTATAAATTAGAGCATAAACTAGCATGTATTCGTATCTAAGTAGGGAGTGATGGGTTCAGAGTTCGATCCCTCACTAGTAGAGTTTTCAGAGTCCTGAAAGAGAACTCTTTTGCTGCTTCTCATAGAAAAAATTTTACTTTTTTGCTCATATCTAGTCTACTAATAAAATATTAAAGAAAGCCTAAGTAATGTTTCGTTCTTTAAAACAAAAATTTCTCTGTGCCCGGATGAAATAAGAATAACATTAATCATACCCTAGACAACTAAAGTTTCTTGAGAGGAGCCAGTGAAGAAGGAATAATTAGACAATATTTTATTTATTTATTTATGTAGTATATTGTTCTTACAGTTCAGTTTGAAGAAGACTGCGAAATATAGTGGAATTAAATGTTGTTTTTTTTTTGTGTGTGTGTGTCAAAGCAGTATTAGAGATACTACTTTGTAGTGGCGTATATATAGAGAGAGCTTGAGATATAAAGAATATAAAGAGCATTATTTTTTTATATACTACACTTCTAACGGTATTAATCTAATAACACAAGCAGGTGACTATATTGACTAACTTTTATTACAAGATTTTCCTTGTGCAGACATTTATTTTCCCATAAGTGTCTAACGTATGGCTCTAAATCCAATATCTCATTGACTGATCACTTTTACTTTTGATAGGCAAGTATCAGGTAGTAACTTATACAAGAAGAAGATCAAGATTTACTTTTTTCTTTCCCGGTTCTAAAAATGCTGTGGTAAAATCTAAAAAGGTTTACCTGAGTTTTGAAATATTTGTTTACAAACGTTTTACGAAAATATTTTCAAAATTCTCTTTTTTCAAACATATAGGGCCTTATGCAGGGTCGTTCTGACGAGTGATTAGTATCATAATAAAGAGTTCGACTAACATATGTTTCCTGCAGTAGTCAGGCCTTTAGTATGACGCTAAACATACGTCAAAACGACTCTACATAAGGCGAATAGTGTTTACATTTCTAAGAAATTGTGAAAACCTAGCCTAGGTTGTACATACAACAAATAACTAAGCCGGTGGTAACACATTTACAATTTATCTAATACTATCTTTTCGAATTTCTTTTTAATTTTACATCATATACTGTAGGCTGTAGGATTTGCAAAATTTCGACTTTCGTAAACGGTACCGTTCTGCTACAGTCAAAAATTCGTTTTAAGTTTTTACTTTTTTGTGTTTCCAAACTACATAGGTTCAAGAATCAGTTGACCTACTTATAATATTAGTAATACTATTTTCGTTTCTCTCGCAAATTGTTGCCATCAGCACAATATCTATATTTCTTTCGAAAAAGATTTCTAGTATTAGCAAAACATTTTATGAATTATGCACTAACACGTTACTTATTTCGAATGCTACTTCAGTCGGCCTACATTAATTGAATTGCATGAATTATTTTGCTTTTCAATGAAATTACGTTATGACCTAGAATATTTTTATTTCTAATAAGCTTTTTATTTTTTATATCATTTTGGAACGTATTTAAAATTTACATGTTTCTTGCTGACCTACATTTACTTTAAGTTCCCATTTCTTTCTATTATGAGACTGTGTTTCTTTGACCTCTAAGTTCAAAATTTGCATTTTCATACTACTATGTTGAACGAAACCAACATTTAAATTTACAACTGCGGAAGAAATTTTTATGCTAAACTTACATTAAGCAACTGATTAGGAATGACCTATTAACACTATGTGTTGAAGATTCAATTGGAAGCGTCTTATTGTTTTTATTATTTTTAGGATATTCTACTATCTAGCAATTTGTTGTTACTTAAGAACCTAGTTTGAGTTCTACTGAATTGCTCATAAACTTGGTCAGGATATGAAATTTCGTAGTATGATTTACTTTTTACGAATGGTGACATGTACCTAGGGTGTCTTTTATGTTATGATTTTGACGGTAGAACTTAAGGGACGGAGAGGGGAGAGGGAGACATATAAAAATAAATAAAACCTAATAACTCTTGAGCCATTCAAACGATCTCGATCAAATTTTAAACACAGATGAGATTCAGGACTGGAAAGTTATATATATATATATATATATATATATATATATATATATATATATATATATATATATATATATATATATATATATATATATATATATATATATATATATATTCTCTTGACAGTAGTACCTAAGGATTGGGGATGGGAAGGGAGAGATATGTATAAAATTAAATAAAACTTAATAACCCTTGAAACACACACAACCGATCTCAGTTAAATTTTAAACACAGATAATGTTGCGGGTTTGGGTTATTTTTTATCATTTTATTTTGACTGTGCAACTTAGGGTAGGGAGTAGGGGGAGATATATGTAAAATATAAAAATGAAACTGACTATCTTTGTGACTTCATTACTCTTGAACCACCCGACCAATCTTGATCAAATTTTCAACATACATGAGGTTCGGTCCTGGGATGATTTTGATTATATCACTTTGACGATAGAACTTGGAGGAAGGGGAGGGGAGGAGTAGACATATAGAAATAAATAAAGCTTAACAGTTTGAACCACCCGACCGATCTCGATCAAATTTTCGTCATAGATGAGGTTCGGGCCTGTGATGATTTTTATTATTTTACTTTGACGATGCAACTTAAGGAAGGGGTAGGAAGGATATATATATATATAAAGTAAAAATGAAAGTAACTTTTTTTTTTACTTCATGACTGGAGGAAGGAGGGGGAAGAGAACATTTATAAATGATTGAAAACGACCGATATTTGTGTGGAATTCATAGTTTTCGAGGTCGCTGAGATGAATGTTAACACTTCCGATCCTGTTTACATCCATATTCAGTCCCGCATCTTGGGGGAGGGAGAAAGAAAAATACCTAAAACTGACCGTTCAGATAAATCCACGTATATTAGTGGATGTTGCCAATAGTTGGATTTAATAATTAAAATTTTGGATACCAAAAATACTTACTTCAATGTCGTTACTTTGTTCAAATTGATCGTAGGACGGAACACTTATTCTCTTCCTACCCTTTGTTTAGAATATTGTTCATAAACTATGGTCAGCGAACTACAAGGAATCCTCAAGATCTGCTTTTGTAGTCCTTTTAGGTTTAACTTTAGTTCCAAAAAGGCAGAAAACATAAAATTCAAGTTAATTTCGTTTCACGCACTAGAAGAGACTGTGGCTATTTGAGTATAGTAAGAGAATACTGTTTTCTGAAGCCCCAGCTTAATAGGCAATTTAATTAATGACGTCAAAATATTAACAAATTACCATAGCATATCAAAGAACTAAATTTCTACTATAAAACTGATTATCAGAAAAATTTAAAGTTAAAATTGGGCTAAAAAATAATCTTGCAAGAAACACTGGGCTATTTGAGTCATTTGAGCTATTATGCTGCACTTCTATTTTATTTTATTTTAAAATTATTGACATATCTAGATCTCGTGCTATTTACTTACTACATGAGAATAATTATTATAGAAAAATATAATTTTAGAATAATTATCTTATTCAAATTAAAAGTTTTTACACAATAGTAAGTTAAAAATTGAAATCACCGTACTACGAAATTTATGAACTAAGAGAGTTCCTGTTCAATACATAAATCACTTCAATTCACTTATTCACGGGAAATAGTTAATCACTTTACAAGCACCTGCAACAGGTAAATTGTTTTCTCTCGAACCATATCTCACATATCTCATGAGATCATTATTTACATGCTTGGCAGAGAATCCAATCATATTTTCTGACATATTCGTGAGAGGTACCCCTAGGCATTAACTGTCAGTTCATATGGCACATTTTTCTCGGATTCATTTACATCACAACATTCATCATGGCTATTATTGATTGATACAGGTCGTCAAGAGAATTTTTTTTATGAATTCTCTTTGTCTTCAGAATTCTTAGTCTTACTGCTCTTTCCAGTATATGAAGTATCAAAGAGTCCATGTCATTCATGTTATATGTAAATTCCATGTGTTATTAAGAAAATATTTCGTAATCTCTTGGTCACTAAATTTTTGGTAACTTAAAAACCGCTCTGCTGATGTTTGTAATTCGTGGGCACTATGCAGTAGTAAATACAATATTTCGATCCCATGCTTCGCTCAAAATTCAATTGACTCTAATAGACCCGTTATTTACTTTTGCGAATAAAGAAGTACCACTCGCAGGCGTTGCGGAAAAACAAGACGAAATACCATCCAAAATATGCAAACATTGTGTTTTATACATATGTGTACGCTTCAGTAAATATATGTCCTGACACAGCTTTGGCATCTTATTTGCTGTGTGCTTAATATTATATCAGGTCAAGAAAATAAGCATTGCAAATCGCCTTGCCAAGTAAGTATTCGTAACCCCAGAAACTGTTAAATACATTGATAATAATAAAAACACTAACATTTACACACACGAAAAGTAGTTCAAAACTGAGCAAAAGTTTATTCTTCTGCTGCGTACAGTAAATGCGTAGTGAGTGATTTTCTTACGTTTACTTAGAGCTCCCTCGTGGCTAAGCGGTTAGCGCACGCGCCTCTAGCGTGGGAGACCCGGGTTCGATTCCCGGCGGGAGCTCATGTGGTTCGGACTCCACGTTAATCAGTAGGTCCACGTCTCATATAGCCTCGCTGCTGAAAGGGACGATAAACTAAAAATCAACTCTTATATTTACTCAAATAGCCTTGATATCCCCTATAGTTGAAAATATTCAATAGGTAGGGCTATATATTATACAAATAATATATTATACCAATTTTAATAGCTTATATAGATGCATTCTTATTAAATGTTCTTAATACCCTTCGGATATTTCAAAGAGATAATATGTATTTTCTTGTTTTAAGGCCACTCGTAAACTAATTGTAATTATTACTATTTTAAAAATATAGGGATAATGATATATGCACTAAATATTAAGTATATAAATTTGCATTTGATCATTTCGGTTAATAAAAGTAATCCTTACTTGAAAAAAAAAAGATAAATGCTGGTTTCGAATGCGTCTCTTCTTAAAGAGTTTTTCCTTTTTTATATTTATTTTAATATCTATTTTGTGATTAAAATGTATTCTTTGTTTTTTCTTCTTTTCGTAACTAAACTTTCATTTAAAATATACAGTGATACTTAATTTTTCTTTAGAACAAATGTATTTTTCTTTTTTTTCTAAAAAAAAAAAAAAAATATGAAGCAATGTCATACAAATTTTGTCACTTATTTGTAGTTCAAATTTTTCGTGAATAATGAAAACAAATTATGTCTATAAAAGAATCCGTGTTATGGTAGATGTAGAACACGTTCTTTTGATTTTAATTTATCAGATATAACAACCTTGTAAAAACTCTGAATTTCAAAATATCACAAATTGCAAAGCATTTACTGTAATTGTATACTACATAACTCGAAGTGGTTTTGTCAAAAGGCCGTGGTAGTAAAACAAGTTATTGCTGTTTTTCCATTCGTCTTTTTTTAATGGAATAATATGTTGTTTTTTTTTTTAAGTTACGTAACACCAAGGTCAAATGTAATTTACTTGGCTAATTGATTTGCAGGCATAAACAGTCATACTTTCTTTGCACTTGCGTTAGGTTATTTTACAAGATTTTAAAGTATCGTTTCCGTTATTGGTTACATATTAGAATTGTTAATAATTTTATGAAAAAAAATGTGAAGTTAAAAATATGTTTCTTAATTACAAGTTTCATACGAAAGTATCATTTCATCCCCGAAATGCAAGTGATCCTGAGACATAAGTCTTCAGTCGTGTCTAGAGTAAATGCAACTATATTCACAAACATAATGTGATCTTCAATGAAAAGTAGAGTTGAAATTCCTAGAGTTATAGTGTTGTACACTAATTTAGCCTGTTGTATACAAACTTTATATTAAAGTTTTCTTTTTTTAAAAAAGAATTAATATGCTATGTTGTAAACTGAAAGTTTAATATTTCTAGTAATAGTATGTACCTCCTTACCTAATATTGATTGGAACTTAGGCTAAATGGTAGAGTGTATAGAACTAGTGGGCGATTATTAAGAAGAATGAAGTTAATAGACATCATAAAAGACTTATTCATGTAAATTAGTTTGTAAGTTCTTTGTAAATGAATATAAGGTAAAACTTAGGGATAGACCTCCATAATAATAATAATAATAATAACAATGATGATCTTTGTTAAAGATGAGAACTGGTTGTCACGAGACTGGAATATAATCCGATGAATGACTGGCTATATAGATGTATGTCAACATGACGAGTGTATAATCAATGTATGGATGATCCCGAGCGAGTACTTTTTGAAAAAAAATGCCGAAGTGGGCACAAGAGTATTCACTTTTGTATGAGGAAGAGATTCACAAACACGGAAACCTAAAGTATTCCTAGATTCTGAAATTACGAAAGAATGTGGAAGATGTGTTTGTGTAATCTCCAATTCAACATTAATTTTCCCTCAATTTGGAAGAAAGATGATGTAAACAATGCTGACGCATGTGCAACTTGCATCAAACAGTTATTTTAGCAATAATGCCAAAATACTTCCCTGAGACATGCTATAATTTAGGGAATACCCAATAATATGAAACTTTGTTACAGTTGCATATGTTATTAAATTATTCAAGATTTGTTATCACAAATTTTGTCTGTCTTTTAGAAAGTTTTTGGCTCAAATACTTCTTTCTGGTCCCTCCACGTTACGTTTATCAAAACAAACTGAAACATTTATCGAATTATCGGATATGGCCCGACAAAAATAACTTAATTGCTGTCTGAGTTGGAATTGCAGTTAAATATGCCATAACAAACCATTACATGACCAACTGAGTTAAGTAATACCTAGAAATGATTTATTCTCGATCAACTATTGTGAGTAAGTGTCAATGTGATATTGTGTTATTTGATAATTTCCCACAACTTCAGCGTCTCAGACTCTGTCGAGCTATATCTGGATCTACATTTTAAACTGCATTATGTCAATTGAACAAAATATAACCGGCTAAAAAACGCATGTTCAACTGAATGACTTGTGGTAAGCACATTGACAACACATCCTGAGATATTATTTCTGGTTTTCTAGACTTAAATTCGTCATCTCTTAATTCACATAGCTATCAAATAGCCTTATGATAGACCAACACGAAATCCATATTCGCAACTGATATCGAACTTGGGACTGCAACTCCCAAAGACAATGAACACTAAGCATTGGTACGAAAACACTCAATTACTTTTACAAAATAATGTAAGAAGAAACAATTGTTTCGGCAAGTTAGAGATTTAGAGACTTAAAAATATGAATTTTCTAATAGTTAAACAAAATTTAAGACTTTCAGAATTTACTAGATCATTACGGTTTGATAGGAGAAAAGAATTAAATCTTCATTGATTGGATGGGGATCAGCATCCCTTTCTGCACCGAGGGTGTATGAAACGTGGGCCTAAAATTTAACGTGGAATCTGAACCATATGAGCTCCTGCCGAGAATCGAGCTCAGCTCTCTCTCCCCGAAGACGCGTATGCTATCCACGTAGCTAGCAGGATGCTCAATTAAATCCTCTTGAATGTGTTTCAAGAAATCTCAAGCTTGTCCTTTGGGAAATCAGAAGAAATCGAATCGATAAATGGCACAACCATAATTTAGTAACAGTTATCATCCACTTCATTATTTTGTAATTACAGATACTTCAAATGATTTCTCGTATCAAGAATTTTGCAAGAATTGAAATGAGATGAGGATTCAATAAAAAAAGAATATGAAACGAGACAAGAAAACCATATTTTCATCTCATGTTGTCTCGTGGTCAACACTATTGTAGTTTTGAATAATTTTCCTTAAATTAAGGTGTACAAGTTTCTTTCTTTCTTTCTTGTTTTTTAAATCATGTTAAAAAATATTTGTTTCTTCTTTAGGTGATGAAACATTAGTATGTCGAACGGATGATGCTTACTTGGTTAGATTTCTTCGTCCTTGTAAATTCTATGTCTCCAGTGCATTTAAAAAGGTAAGTGTGATTAAGCCCTTCAAATTTCCAAATTAAATAATTGTTCTAAATTCGTAGCAAGATTAGAAGGATAGAAACAAACTGATACTTATGACTAAATTTTCATATGCCGTTTTTTAAATAATAATAATAACAATTATTATTATTATTATTATTATTATTATTATTATTATTATTATTATTATTATTATTATTATTATTATTATTATTATTATTATTATTACTATATTATTATTATTATTATTCACTATATAATTCGAATTTCCTAGATAGGTTTGTTCCTTCAAAATTCACAATAAACAACAACATATTTGGAAAGACTGAATTAGTTTGTCAATGAAAAACAAAATAGCATTTATGAAATAACGAGAAAAATCAGATTGTCCGACCAACACAGATATTATTTACGATCCAGTTATTATTAAACACGAAAGACTTCCCCTCCATTTGCAAGATAAGGTGACACATGTGATATTGGACAATATTTCGGGGTTATTTCCTGTTGAAATAGGCTATATCTAGTGCTACGGACGAACCAAACCATTTTCGCACCACAGTGGTTTAGTGGCAGAGTGCTTATCTCTGGTACCTGGACACTTTGTTTCGATTCTAGTTCAAATACATTGAAGGAGAACAACATCGTGATGATTGGATTTCTCAAAGTTCTCCTTTCTCTTCTTACTGTACTAATTCGTTCATAATCATTCAATTTGATTAATTATCCACCTTCTTCAGACATAAAGAGACTAGAGACGTTATTCGAAACATTTCATTTGGGAATCATTTTCTACTTTCAATTTTTTCAGTGGCTGTTAAAATGACACGTTCGTTCTCATAAAGCCAGAGCAAAGTAAATTTTTGATACGACTATTTAATGAAAATTCATTTTCCTTTTCCCTAAGTTTTTAAGATTTTTTAAAATCACGCAAAGCAACAGTAATTATTTAGAAATTTATGATAAATTGGTTAGAAATTGCGATAAATAAGCAACAGTTATAATCGAGTACCGAGGTATTAAATTCACCATAATTTAAAATGTAGGATGTAGGTATAATGGTATAGTAGACAAATTCTAGTACTGGTATGATCAGGCCAAACCAAACCCCATTTAAAAATTAAAAGTGAAGTGTTGGTAATGCCTGCACAGTAGAAGTCAACAACACGCACTACAAGGATTTCCAGATCAGATGCTATTCGGAGTTCTCAGAATCGAAATACATTCTATGGGTTTGTTTGCTAAGTAACTAAGTTTGCAGGTTTTAATATTAAATTAGGTATAATTAGTTATTATGCCTGTTATGCATTATGTTTTAAGTTGTTTGTTATTTATAAGAATTATATTTTTATTGTAAGAAAGGTTAAGTTTAATATCTTTTCATTGTTGAGCAAGTATTGTCGCTCAGCACCAAGATTTAATGATTTGACAGAGGTAGAGGTAAAACTTAAAGTTAGTTTCCATGGAAATGGATTGTATAATGAGTTTACTGTTTTGAAATCTGTAATATCAACACTTGGTACGAAGGATAATAATAATTGTAATTTATGGAGCGTGTTTTATGAGAAAGTAGATACACCAAATCTTTTCAAACAGTTCAGTAATTTTCTTGGTATACCAGTCACTCCTGCACATGTCGAACAATGTTTAATATGGTGATAGTTTCATAGTCAGATGATACAAACAGAATTTATGATAACCACTAGTTGTGTTCAAATAAACTTGAAAACTGAAGACTTCTACAAAACGGCTCTGAAAAATGACTCTTCCTGACACAGCTAAAAGCTCCAAAAAATGTGAATAAAAATTAGGAGTTTATAATCACTAGTTTATAATACGAGAATGTTCAGAAAGTCCCAGACGTTTTGGCCTATCTAGGCAGTGAACGGGGCTAGATTCGTCATCTCCTTGTTCGTCGTCCTTCCTTCTCCCAAGGATTCGCATGTCTTTGAACTAGCGCTCGAAGTCCATGAAATCATTATACACTACAGACTTAACATTGTATGGCTATTTCGTCTAGATAGTCTGAAAATAGGGACAAACTGTAAAGGTACAAAGAGATTGCCGGATTTATTAATAGCCGTTGTAATAGCACTGTGTGCCAGAACTTCCTCATTCTGTCCATGGAACGCCTTAAAAAGTTAAGAGTACTACCACATTAGTGTAGTTTTGCAATGCATAGAGAACCACTCCAGCGACAATATAATTTTTATTTTGTCGACTGCATCCGTTCACAAACCGAAAAGAAAAAAGCGATCACTTTTCCATTTGCCGCTATGTTTTATGTTTTTCTGTCTTCTGTTTGGGGTTAGAAGAAGAAACATGTCTGGCGAGACAATATATTCTCTTTGAATTTAGAGATTCCCCAAACCCTAAAATGATATATTTCCTCTGTTTCTTCATCACTGAAAGCAGAACATCTCCCACTTCTCTGGCAAAATATTCCAATACGTCGAGTACCAACTCTGCGTGGCGGCACTAAATTTATTGTACTAGCTTTATGTATAGTTTCCCAGTTAATCGCCGTTCCTTAGTAATTAATTCTTTATTCACCCTCTTCTTGTTCTCCTTTCTTATTTTTCTCAGGGCGAACGTTCAACGAAGTGCTTGTTGTAAATGTTAACAGCTAATACTTCAGATGAAGTAGATCGTAATGATTATGTGTTCTTAGATACGTTTCCTTGTTCTCCTTGGATTTGTTTTGTGAGCTTCATAGGTGATTGATTGAAGTGGAAGGCATAGTTTCTCTGCAGGTGTAAGCGGCAAACATGTTTCTTACACTGCTCGCAGGTGCTTACAGCATCTTCATTGCACATTTTCGCATTACAAGTACCCATGTAAAGTGGATGGATCTTTATCTTCATCATCACTAGTTTCACACCAGCTATCTTCATAGCTTCCGATTTCTTCTCTGTAGAGTTTTGGTGTTACGACACGTCCTTGAAGTAGCAGCTAACTGAGATTCAGATGTAGTAACAACTGTCGATAACGTACAGAGTTTTGATCATTCTGTTGGGCTTTCCTCAACCTTTCCTTGATATGTGAAGACAGAAGGCACGGCATCACAACACTGGAGAGCTTTACTTGGAATCAATTGAATATTATCTGCAGATGACTACGAACTTGAACTACCTTGGGATTCTGGCTCACACGACTCTTGCAAAGAATTTGTGACAGTAGCAGTCCATAATACCATTTGCTGTCATGCCACATTTTCACTAATGTTCCAGTTGTAAAACTAGGTTTTCGTTTGGACACACAACGTAGTACTGAAGAATGAATTATGTTTTTGATCCGTCATTCAATTGCATTAGAACATCCATCTTAACACTTCAACGAACGTGACAAAATGAACTACTAACGTTGGATTAACCACGGCAATCTTGAAAGAGTACTCCCAACAACTTAGCGTGCAAAGTTTCGAACAATTACATGCTGCGTGGTTTGAACCAGGTACCGGCAAACAAACCTGGAACTCTTTAGTGGTAGAAAAATAAAAATCCGATAGGCGTAAATCAACTTACATTCTCTTGGGGGGGGGGGAAGTCACGATCACAAATAGGCGTAACTTAATTTACGCCTCTTTGTGATCTGAAGTCTGAGCTCTTTATGAGATACGTCTTTCTGCTTTTTATTTATAATTTCGACACTAATGGGAATTGAGCCATGTCCATTTGAAAGCAACAAGATACCACCGTTGACCATGTTCCAATGGACTTACCTCGAAAATGCATTTTTTTTAATTAGTTACGCCCTTTCGTGATCTTGACGTCGAAATGACGCTAATCTCCGCGTTTGTCTTCAGTTTAATCTGGAAACTCTATGCACTACAAGGTCTCACTTAACGACTATGACCCCATTAGAGAACTTCTATCATAGAACAGAACGGGATCACACACCTCTCGGCTTGCGTATTCTATTTACACTAGTTGCATCTTACTCCCACGTCATTTTTTAAAACCCATTTCTAGTTTATTCCTCTATTATAATAAGATTAAGAGTTTAAGATGATGTGAAGGTCGAGGTTCTGAAGTGTGTGCAGTTTGTTAGTATTTTTGCATGGTATTTGACATTTTTCGTAACTAATCTTAACATAAATAATCTCGTTAATAATCAATACTAACGCATTTTAAAAATCGAAAATTATAATACAAATAAATCTAGATCTATATAGGTACAAATATATTTATATAGGTATAAATTTCACAATGCTAAAACAAAGATTATGAAGACCTTATTAACTTATGACTTCGTTAGAATAGTTATAAATTGGAAATAAATAAACAACTTTCATCATATGAATGTTAGTACTTTAATAACTCTAAATTTTGAATATGAAAAAATAGAAATATTATTAATGATGGTGGTTATATAGAGACCGAGACTAGTCTCGGTCTCGTCTCGGTCTCGTCTCGAATTATCGAGACGAGACCGAGACCGAGTCGGGCTTTTATATATCGAGACGAGACCGAGACCGAGACGGATTTTATATAACCGAGACGAGACCGAGACCGAGACAGGCCTCTATAAATCGAGACGAGACCGAGACGAGACTTAGGTCAGTCTCGAAAGTCTCGGTCTCGTCTCGAATATTGATAAAAATTAAAATTGTCTTCACTCAAAATTTCTTTCGTCGCAGTGTTAGATAATATGGGAACGGTTGACTGATGTACAGTCCTGTATTTAGGAGGTGCCTATCAGGCTCAAGCCCCTCCCGAAATAAATTTGTGACTATTTTTCGCACTGCACGTACAGCACAAATGTTTCTTACCCGTTTCTCAAACCTCTCCCGAAACAAAATCTCCTGCTGATGTAGCCTTCTCTGTCCGTCTGTCTGTCTGTCTGTCTCTCTCTCTATATCTATCTATCTATCTATCTATCTATCTATAGCTGCTCGAGGTCTATTTCGGTCCCAATAATAGATATTGCTTTTCTTTTCAGATATTCGACATTTAGCTGTAATTTTGAGTCTATCATAAGATTGTACTTATGATTAAAAGTAAAAATTAATAAAACAATATAATACTTTTCATATACGCTCTTTGTTAAAACATTTTGCTTCATGAAATATTTACAGAGTTCACGTATTTTCTGTAAAATGGCTCTTATTTCAAAGGGAGTGAGATTTGATTCCACCATTTTACATTAAAATAGTTATAAAAAGGTTTATCTACTATATTATCGATTCACAAATAAAGAATTTTGCGTTTTTTGAGCAATAAAGTGTCTTTGAATCAGTAAAACCCACCAAAGCTTCTTTCTGTGAAGTCAAAAAATCGAAGAACAAAAAAAGTTTTTGTTTTGGGTCAATTCCGGTTCAGAATAATAATATATTACAAGATGTATTATCATAGAGAATTTCGTTAATTTATTATTTAAAAATGTTATATCTATACCATATCTATCGTTTTGGAAGGTTTATTACGGTCCTCATTTCCAGATAATTTTCGAAAAATATTTAATAATTGATAGGTTTTTGATCGAATTTAAGTAAAATTTTATCAATTTACGCTAACCGTTCATAGAAATGTTATTACAAAGTAACATAGTAAATAAATAAAAAATAAAGAATTAATACGCAATTAATTTTTTTGGTCATGAGGTCTAGTGTGAACTTTTTCTAGTTATTTCATAGTATTACAACTCATTAAATTTCATACTTAAGAACTTAACCAAAGCAAATCGTACCACTACCATATGAAGGTTGTCTCCGCTTAAACATTTCTTAAATATTGTAGTTGGAACATTGAAGTTTGTCATGGCTACCAACATTATGGATAACATTTTGACATAAAGAGACAATAGACAAACCACACGCTTCTTGTTGTAATCTTTTCGTCGGATGAGCAGAGGAGAGGGGAGTATTTGTTGCCGTACGGAGAAGAGGGGGAGTATTAGTTTCTTTACGAACTGGCCAAACTGCCGCGTACCATTCATATCTCGGTTGAATGGTTGATTGACAGTTCAATACACAATGACAGAGAAAGTGGTTTAGTGCTGTGATGATGTGCGTGTATTAGTAAACAAAAGAACTGAGACTAGAATTTAAAACATCACCTCGTGGGCGGTACAACGAGGAGTTAACCTTATAAACGTATATTTTCTGCTACATTCTTTTTGTCGTAACTTCCTTAGTACCCAACCGAATTTCTTCAAATTTTCACCAAAGAAAGCTTACACTTTTTTTCTTTTTATTTGTTAGTACAAGTAAAGTCAGGAACATACATTAACATTATTTTTTAACCGAAAATATAATTTCACTTTTGGCACTTCGAGCAATTAAAATAAAAAAGAAAGGTAGAAAGAAATCTCTCGGGGAAAGTGTATCTGGTAAGAATTTTAGGAGTCGTTACAGCAGTTAGGTCTATATTAGCGTTTGTATATCCATGACACTCAAATTATATAAATATATTAAGCAAAATCCTTTTAAGATATTTAATAATCTCGTGAAAATCATATTGCTGTTATACCTACAGAGTAATCATTTCCTACTTGTCTATATACAATAGGAACAAGCTTTTACGATCAGAGCCAGGAGAGAGAGAATGAGAGCAAGTTTTTTTTAAAAAAGTGAAATGAAATCTTTCAGTTTAATGTCCCACGATTATGCCCTTTAGGCTAAGGTAGACAATGACTAAGGCAAGTGAATGATGATGGAAGAATTGGTGAAATGAGATTTCGAAGGAAACGGGGGTATCCCGAGAAAACCCACAGACATGATGTTGTTCATCAAAATCTTACTTGGCCGGGGATCGAACCAAGGGCCCCTCGCACCAGAAGGAAGCGCTCTATTACTGGGCCACCATGTCCCCCTTAGAATAGGTTGAGAAGAGAAACGGAGAGAATGATGTGAGTGAAATTGAATAGAAAAAAAACTGGCAGTATTCGATTAATCACCAATACACGAACAGTGCATCTGCAAAACTATCGACTTCGTCTTGTTTGACTGTATTTTATCAACAGTATGTTTGCTGCTTTCTTGCTTTCTACGTGTGATTTGCTGGGAACACGAGCAACAAACTGTGACGTCGCAGAGCATCCAGTTGAAAGTGATTGCTATAGAAGGATAAATTCTATCACAATCCGAAACTGTCTGTATGAAAAATTCTTAATTTATATTTGCATTGACACGAAATGCTCCACTCGAGACCATAGGCGTCAATACGTGGATGTTCCAGGACTCAGCGCCCATTTGAGATTCTTAATGGGTTCTTAGCACAAATTGGATTTCTGCGTTGAAATTAACATCGAATGTTTTTTTTTTTATACCAATAAAATAATTAGGTAATATAAAATTAGCTTCAGCAGTGAGTATAATTCATCTAATTACACGTTACAATTTTAAAAGTTAAGACAATGACCAATGCTGCTTACACATTTAATATGGGAAAATAAAATTTTAATGTTCAGTCCAAATTCAATAAAAAAAAAAAAAAAAATAGGCAATGGTGGTATGAAAAAAAATTGACGACTTTGCAGTTTGAAACTAATTTCACAGTTCATTTGATTTCAGAGGCCAGTGTCCCTCCGTTGATAGTCTTTCATGCATCTCAAAGGGGAACCTTAGATTGATAACCACTAATCTATTGAATCTGTTGAAAAAATTAGAATGAAAAACGTTGTAACTTTTCTTCAAAACCCGCAGATGAGCACCCACTGAAAACAATATTGAGTGAGTTTCGTTTCATAATGCGAAAGTACGGTAGACTTCCAAACTCTAGGAATTCAGTACTCAAACTTGAAGTAGTACATCTCTAACTACCGGTCCTAATAGATTAATTAATACGATCACAGATAGAATATATTCCTTAGACACTGAATCCATATCAAAAAGTCATTACTCGTTGTACTTGGGGAATAGTTGAAACTGGAAATCGTTAATTTGAACCACTTTCGGATTGAGCAGCCGGTTATTGGAGAAGATAGAACATACTCTTAGGGAGCTGAATCTGTTGCAGAACTCTGCATCTAGATATATATCTCTTATCGTTTTTCCTCTACGGAAATCAGTATTGGAACGGGAAGTAGTAGTAAATTCCGGCTTTGGTAGAGTGTTGTGGGCTATGAAGATATGTTCTCTTGACGCCCTGAATCGTTTGCAGAAAACAGTTTGCCGCTACATAGACCTAGTACCACTTTTATTCTATGGCGATCAATGTTGAAACTAGAAGTGGTTAATTTGAATCACTTCCGGTTTGAATACATGGTTAATGATGGAGATAGGACCTATTCTTGGGATGATGAATCAATTGCAACAAAGAGCATCTTCATATCTCTTACAGTTTTTGTCCTATGAAAATCTGTACTCAAACCAGAAATAATAGTAAATTTGAACCACTTCCGGTTTTGGTAGTGTTGCGGGTTGCGAATATATGCTTTAGTGAGACACTGAATCTATTGCAGAGCACCATATACCGTTATCTATTACCACTTTTGTTGTATGACTAAATTTTAAAACCGGAAATGATGATTTGAACCACTTCCGATTTGAGTAGAGTTTTAATGAAGAAGGTGAGACCTATTTTTTGTACAATAAATCGATTCAGAAAACCACATCTCGATATCTTCTAACATTTTTTTCTCTATGGAAATCAGTATTGAAATCGAAGCAATAGTAACTTGGAACAACTTCTGGTTTGGGATAGTTATTGTATGTTGCCCGTTTTCGTTCTAAATAAACGTTGAAACATGGAATGATTAATTTGAACCAGTTGAATAGATAGTTAATGGAGGAGATAGTAGCTATTCTTGAGACACTGATTCGATTTCGAGAAAGCGCATCTCGATATTTCTTACTGTTCTTGACCTGATTCCTGTTGACAGAGGGTCAAACGGAGAAAGTCGTTCTATAAGTCTTCCGACACTTACGTTTAGCATAGTTTGGAAGTATAATAAAAATTGACGCTTATACTCAAGAAACAGTGATTATGAAAATCTTCACGTTAAATAAAAAAGTGTCAGTATCTCGAAATGTGTGGAAAAGAATTTTGAAATTAGAAGCACTTTTAACTTCCGAGGTTGGATTAAAGTTTAGCGTCTCATTTTAGCAACAAACGTGGATCCATAGCTTATTGTGGTATCCATACCACATGAGCTCTCACCATAAATCGAACCAGAACGTTCCGTGCCAAAAGCGTGTACGCTACCCATATGGCTAAAAAGGAAGAGCTCATGTGGAAGTAGTGTATTATTATTATTATTATTATTATTATTATTATTATTATTATTATTATTATTATTATTATTATTATTATTATTATTATTATTATTACCAGAATGTTATGTTTGAACTAGAGAAAGTATAGAACGATATAGAGATTAACACTTGAGCCTTCTACATTTTTTATCCTAGATCAATCCAGGCGTGGCTGTTGCTACATTGTACTGACCACGAGAAGCGATTTGGGAGAGTCTTGAGTCGAAGTGGTGTCCTTAAAATGTTTTTCGTCTCGAAAAATATACCTTTGTCTATTGGAAGACCTTTTTCTCGCCTAATATGTCATCAAGAACATCGTGTATCTCTCGTCTCATGGACAACACTACTCCTATATGTTAAATGATTGTGCAACCACTTATTTTTAACCATAAACATGCTTTTAACGTGTTTGTGTAAATGATAAATATATGCTCTCGAGCGCAAATTTGTTTCAAATATTAATATAAATAAAACTGAACAAGAAAGTACAGTTTACGTTTTTGGAAGATGAGTGCAGCAATTGCATGCTGTAATATTGAGTATACGGCAGAGAGTTTCAATTTCTTAACATGAATAAGCCCATTTATTTTTGTGGCTCTTCTACCTTCTCCCATTGTTTTCAAGTTGTTGCAGTCCACTTCACAATCCTAAGCAGTATACTTCCATAATACTGTAGTTACAAACAGTGAGGCGCATGCTTGCTCTTTATTTACATATTTCTATTTTTTCTAGGGGGGAGGGGTCAGTAAAACAAAGAAGTTTGGGGTATTAGTTACTTGTCTAAATACAAAAAAGGATATTGTATACTTCTAGACCTACATTACAATACATATCTGGGAAATGAGCGTGGGACAGGTGTAACAACGAGGGGCGTGGTGCACTCGCTCTTCTTAACCCCTTTGGTATTGTTAATGCTTACGAATATATCCATTTAAAAGTGTTTGACTCAAATATTTTTATCTCCGGCGAGTGACGGAAGAGTGAGAAGAAAGGGGAGAGTTACAAGCTGACAGAAACGTTTTACAAAAATACACAAGTATGAGCATGATGGTGGTGTATACAATAGTATTCGAGTTTTTTGCACGAGGACAAGGAGGATGCTGTTTAATATATGCGGAATTTGTTTCAATCAATACCATAAATTTATATCTTATTTTATTACTAGTATGCCAAGAGATTGTTCGACTGGTTTCCAGTCCTTAAATACGATGAAGCACACGTAACAATACATTTTATGCCTTGCAGTATATGATATATCTCATTCAACTTATGTATAATAAGGTCGAAGTAAAGCTTTTGTTTAGAAGCAACTTATGTTGAACAGTAATTCTTCAATATAATGCGTTCAGTGCACGAGGAAATCAAGTCTATTTCTAGTCATTTTGGACATACTTCGTATATGAGATATCTACTTGAAGCTCCTTTCAGAGCTTAAAGGAATCTTTTCCAAATGTATATAGCTGTAATAATAATAATAATAATAATAATAATAATAATAATAATAATAATAATAATAATAATAATAATAATAATAATAATAATAATAATGACTTTTCCACGTACTTACATATAGGGCTGTAGGCGGTATACGCTATACACCTTCTGTTTAATCTTAGTCGTTAAAATATACCTTCTGCATCAAGGCGTATATAGCAGAACTTTTGTTTAGTTTAAACGTATTTATTTATTTATTTACTTATTTAATTGAGTTGATTCCAGTAAAAAAATGTCTCTTCACCTTCTTTTCTATCCTATTCTTAGTTGCTGTTGAAATATACGGATCAGGCAAGAATATCAGCACGAAATCTTCGCTTAACTTTGATATTCATATTTCCACTCTACAATTTCCTTAATTCTTTTTATCACATTCGATTTTCTCTGTAAGATAAGTCTACCATATGTTCAAAGCGCGAAATCGTTTCATGTTTCTGAAACTTAAACTTACCAACTGCATGATAGGAAATAAAGAAAGCATGTCAATTATTGGCAATTTAATTCAACATGAAACTTCAGTCACAATAACAAGACTTAAAATACAGTAGGCTGGACGCACCGGTACGTCGTTCAAGCAAATTAGTGTTTTGTCGGATCTTCGGCCCTATGCAACACCTATCTCTTAGGAACATCTGGACGCTTCTTTAGTTTATTATTATTATTATTATTATTATTATTATTATTATTATTATTATTATTATTATTATTATTATTATTATTATTATTATTATTATTATTATTATTATATGTTTATATTTCAAACCGCTATTAATCTTCGACATTTGCTCAGAAAACATACCGCTTAATCTACTGGGAAGAGCTTGTTTACACTTTTCATTCAACTCTGAGTAGGTTGGTTCATTTGCAGTTTAGCGTCCCGTCCAGCACCGAGGATATGTGGGACGTGGATATACAACGTGGGATCCCAAAAGGGTGTCTTCAACTTCCTATCTCCGACCGACTGTCTTATCAGTCCTTTCTTCGATCGAATTTCTTTACACTCAAATGGCACATCAACATAACTTATCTCTCTTTTCAAACCTGCCAGCTCGAAGTACAATTTCCAACCGAACAATATACTATGAAAAATTTACATGCCTCACTCTTTAACAACGAAAGAAACATACAAACACATAGGATGTTAGTTCATTTTGCATCCCATATTGGGTTATTAGTATACAACTTCGACGTTTTTGTGAATTTTAGCTTAGTACTGAACTTTTAACAAAAGAAAAAAAGCAATATTTGGTTTGGTGGTACATTTTAAAAGGAAAATACTATTTTAAAGGTAAAACCACATAATTTGAATGTCACTGCAAAACTGAATAGTAAGTTGGGGAGATAAATATGCACATAAGTGTTGTTCGAAATTCATATGCAGTTATTTAAAAAAAAAAGCTAAAAAATATGTAAACATGTTGAAAATTCGCTGCAGTAACTTCATAATCACCACCTTAAAGTCAATCAAGAATAAGGGATTGAATTAATCCCCCTTCCGTTAGGGTCTATTGTTTAGAAAGAACTCCCGAGAAAGCTTCCGTAAATAATATTTGATTTTTACACAATACAGTATTTATGTACTTATTTTTTGATTGATCTCTAAATCAGTGAAAAAGAGATGAACTTATCGGTGTCTTCTTGTTATGCCTAAATCCTGTTCTGCCTATGACCCTCCAGCACTTTGTAAGGCATTTTTGATCTAATCTTTAGGTATAACAGGAGTTTCTGTTCTGCCTAACTAACGCAATAAGGGATATTTAGGTTTACGGGAAATTTAATACTAATTATTTTCCCTACAATTCCAGTTGCTTTCAGGACCTCTTGATTTTCTTATATCATTTCAGCTTCTCTGAAAGTAAATTAGCAATCATAGGCTACCATTATCTTACTACGAATATATCTACGTGATATCTTTAGTCCGCTAGGAGATCTTATCCTTCTGGTTGCGAGGATCGAAATGTGTTACATCGAAACGCCCTACACTGAAACAGCCGTGTCCCACTCCATATTATTGAGTATGATTGACATGATTACGTGATGGATGACATACTTTCTTCAGAGTATATTCCAGTATTAGAAATCTATTCAATGTTTATCTTGATAATCAGCCTTAGTGCATGGTTGAGTGTGATTTGCGCCCATGGAAAAAAACAAAAAAAAAAATGTTCAAGGGCTTCAGATGCGGCTATTGATAGTTGCGTCCAAAAGTTCTTTAGATAGACACGTTATTTGCGGCCGTGTGGAACTGTTAGGCTCGATTCGATTCCATTCGATTAATCCTGAGTTACACAAGTTGAATGTACTTTATTGTAATAAGGATGGTATTTTTGTGGAAGGTTATTTTTGAAGGAGTATTAAAATATCGAACTTGAAAAAATGCGTTTGTTTCGAAGAAAACCACTCGCTAAACTATTAGTTGTAACATTAGCTTCCAAGTAAAAGCAATCCTAAGGAGTCGTACACTATGATGCAATACTTATAATGGACTATACATATTTCCCTTACGTTACTAACACCAAGGACAGTAAATTATGTTTGAAATTCAGAGTAAATGGTGTACATATCATAGTGGAAAGCCATTAGAGTTCTACGTAATTTATTGATCAGTTCTAATATAAAATGTGGAGGAATATCTGGCCTATTACATGCAAGAATTCGTTGACATTCAGTTTACTCACCGGAGTAGCTCTAAACAGCAACAAATACTTGTTTCTGATTGGCCGAAACTAGATATCAACTCATCCTTGAAAGTAATTGGCCAATCATTTTTCCATATTGAAACCTACATTGTTTATTTGAAATAAGAGGCATTGTAGGCCTTAGTTTCAGTTGTACTAGCTGCCAAACGCTACAAAAATTGAATTATTTATATTATATGATTTAATCGGAGCTATTTTATAAATAATAGGCCATTACTTTTTAAATGGCTTTCCATAATAAAGTACATGCAAATTTAGTTGCATAGCAAATAGAATTTGCCTTTTTGTTGATAGTCATATATAAGAAAAAGGTTTGTTATGCTATAGTTTTCTACTTAATGGTCATAAAATGAATAAAATGAGAGACATAAGCCATGAGAAAAATCTTACTGAATATGAGTTGGTATACGACAATACAGTAGAATTTGAAATAAAGCAAAGTCTAGATTTATTATCTTACACTCATAGCACACTATAGGTACTGCACCATACTATACGACTCATTAAGATTGTTTTTACTGCAAAATTTATGTTCAATAAACAGTATTGAGGGTGTTCTTCCACGGGAGGTTTATGTTAAAGATAGAGCTTATGGGAAGTAAAGTTTCTGAACATGACTCCATCACTTGTTTTTTCGTAATGAATTACAGTATGTATATTCCCATTTCAGAAAATTTAATTTAAATTGTTCTGGAATGGCATTTGAAACTCCTTTAGGAGATCGAGCTGAATGTTAACTATGTTTACCATAATTGACCTAAAATTAGTATGGGTTCTTTCCGATCTTATTTCTCCTTAAAAAGAAAAGGTATTTGTTAATTTATATTTCTCTTGACTACTTCTGAATATTGACATAAAGAAGCAACTTACTTAGTGCAGGCTGAATTCTACATAAATTAGTTTTTAAAAATAAGTAAATTAAAATTTATAACAATATTATAAAAGACAACTAAGTGACTTCAGATCTATGCACACAGATCCTCCAAACCAGAGATACATACCTAAAAGAGGGTTATGACGCAATTGAGTCAGAAATGAAGTGAAATCTTTCCGTTTAACGTAACACAATTATGACCTTTAGGCTAAGGGAGACTACGATTAAGGCAAGCGAATGACGATGAAAGAACTGGTAGAATGAAATTGTGTAAATGAACGGGAGTACCTGCAGAAATACTACGGACACGATATTGTCCCCAGTGAATCTCGCTCACGAGATGTAAGCGTTCTACCACTGAGCCACCGTGCCCCCCCCCCTGTGAGTCATTGGAATTTTATGCTAGAGGGAGGAGGAGAAAAATCATTGATACAAACTTTAAAAAAACAATATTAACCAACTTCAACAAAGCACTAAAAGAGATAATAATAATAATAATAATAATAATAATAATAATAATAATAATAATAATAATAATAATAATAATAATAATAATAATAATAAAGCACTTAACAGCAGAAAACAGTTATTTATCTTTATGTATTAAAAAATTAAGTCTGTTCTGTCCCAAAAAAAAAGTAATACCTAATGAAAAATTTCCTATAATATAAATGCAAGAAGGATTAGAAAAAGAGATTAAACAAAGAAGACAAAAAGAAAAGAGAAACTTACGAAAGAAATTTTCAAGGAAAAAAGAAAACTCTCACATATATTAATTCATTACATCAACTACTTCTGAGTTGGTTAGACCGAAAATACTATATCTAAGGAAAAATGCCCCTGTTACATAAATTATTCATAGTAGCTTGTTTCGGTCCGAAATCGGACTTCGAACTGATACGTTTGAGAAGAGAGAGAGTTATCTTGAAGTGCCATCTGAAGTTCGAAAATTCAGTTGGTACTTACACTAATTTTCGGAAAGCATAAGTTCGCACCGGGAATCGAAACTGGGTCTCCTATGCCAAACTCGCATACTCAACTCTCAAAAGTAACCTATTGTTGTGGTAGGTATTCTTTGGATACAATATAATAAACTATGGTTTCCTTTTAATTTCCTTTAATTTTCTTTACCAGCAGCACAGAGTAGCCATCGTATTAAGGTATAACTGTTGGAATTAATATGCATATACTCGTCCCGGTTTCAGATTAAAAAGGCAGAAGTAGGATAAAAATAGAAGACTGTCACGACAAAATCGGGACATTTGGTAGCCTGAGGTTGGATTCTAGTATAAACTGCGTTATGTCAACGTCTTATGTGGCTTCAGTTGCGAAAACAGACGTTAGACTTGAGTATTGAAAAGTTCGGCAACTATGAGCAATCTCAAACCAAGAGATGTGACCGTATTATCAACCGGGCAGTAGGATTAACCAAGGATTATATCACATTACAAGTGCAAAACTCTAACGAAGTAAGCGAAAGATTATCTATTATTATTATTATTATTATTATTATTATTATTATTATTATTATTATTATTATTATTATTATTATTATTATTATTATTATTATTATTATTATTATTCACTTATAATCAGTTTGTGAACTGACGGAGGGATCTTAGGGACTTCCCCCTTCACAAAAAATTTCATCCCCCTGGAGAATTAAATTTTAATCCTTGACAGGAATAACCTCTCCCTTTTCTAGATTTTTTTTTTGAATGATCATAAATATAGAAACAGGGAACAACTTTTATTTTGTCTAGCCAAACTAAAAAAAAAAGCACTTTTATTTTAGCAGTTTGTGAAACATCTCACTTCTCAACATTCTTGTAATCATTAGAATCATGCATTTTTATTTCTTGAAATATTTATCTCCTTATGAAGAAAATTCATTATTTTTACCATGGGCAAGCTAGAATGCCTCGAAGAAGATGGAAAGAAAAAAAAAATAAATTGGAATATTTAAGTTTTACGTCCCACGATTATGATGAGTAACGAATGAAATGGTGGAATACCACAAAACTCACTTGACGCTAGCTGGAATCGAACCAAGGACCGCTTGCACCACAGGTGAACGCTCTATCACTGAGCCACCACATTCAGCAATTGTTTAAATATGCAAAATAATAATAATATGTAGACCCTATAGCTATTGTTTGTGTGTGTGATGGCTAGGTTTCCTTTCTGGAGAGAATTATTACCTCATACACTGCTTATAATGGCTGACAACATGAAAATAAATTATCAAAAAAGGAAAAATGTTTAAATTAAGGAATGTAGGAAACGTTCTTACAGTCAACTATAAGAAAAGATTCGTAATTTTTAACCATAATAGATTTACGGATAATTAAAAAGGAATAGTAACATTCGCAACGAAGTGGCTTATATAATGCCCTCTAGCCAAGTGGTTAGCGTGCGTGCGCATGGTTCTGGATTCGATTCTTGATTATATCCTCAGATTTTTCGGTTCAACCCTAGCATCGTGAAACAATTGGATATGTCTATACAGGGTGTTTCAAAACAACACTAACAACGTTTGGGAGATGATTTCTGACCCCAAGATAAGCCAAAAAATAGACCAACCTGGGTGCACAAATGCTTCCTTTCGGAGTTATAGGCAGTCGAAAACATGAAAAATTGAACTTTAAAGGTTCAAAGCTCCAATACTATGGGACCTACCGTAGTCTAGTAAAGACTTCACTTAGGAACTAATATGTACCCTATCCAAATATCCATACTTCAGAATCCTGCGGAAGTTCCACAACAAGTTTTATAGATGTAGTTGGTGAGTACTTCAACTCATACGCCCGTAACTAAACTCCCTCTGCAAAAATTGCTACGTGAGTACCTATGATTCTGAAACACGTATTTTTGGTTAGTGTACATATTAGTTCCTAAGTGAAGTCTGGACCCGACTACGGTAGGTCAAATAGTTTTGGAGCTATGAACCTTTAAAGTTCAATTTTTCATGTTTTCGGCAGCTTATAACTCCGACAAGAAGCATTTGTGCACCCAGTTTTGTCTATACTTTATGTCTTATCTTGGTGTCAGGAGTCATCTCTGGGGATGCGCACGAGACGAGTCGAGACAGAAATTTCCTGACAAAATTCGAGTCGAGACACAGCTCTTCCAATAGAGAAGAATACGTTTTTCGAGTCGAGACACTACTTTTACAGCACATTTTCGAGACGAGACAACCTCAAATCTTGGCTCGTGCGCATCCCTAGTCATCTCCCAAACGTTGTTGGTGTTGTTTTGAAACACCCTGTATATTGCTTCCACATATCTATGCCAATATGGATGTATATTTCATTTTCAACTGTTCATTGCTTTAGTAAATCATAGGTCGCGAAATTTCAATGCATTAATTGCTCCAATATTGTCATTCAAAAATACATTATTATTCATATTTCATTTTTGTTCAATTTTTCTTGTTTTACTTATTATTTACAGTCTTTCTTCAGAACTTGTTGGGTATACTAAAAATATTAATTGGGTGTATAGCAGAATACCTGCACAACGAAGCCTTAGGTACTGATTAACAGCATACGTGGTATCGCTTTTCTTAATCTAACCCTTTGGCTACGTGCTTATTCCCTCTTTGTGATTTTTTTTTAAGAAGATTGTCGTCCTGGCATTCGCCCGAAGAGAAAAGGTTTTTCTCATTGATACAAAATCAACTATGAGTGAATGAAAATAGATATACTATCTAGCATGACATATCAGTCATTACTACACTACTGTTCCATATATAATGTACTGTAAATACAAGTCCCTACTTAGGCACTCCACAATTGTTTCAATAAAGAAGGATGAACAATAATATACAAAAATATCAATATTACCTCCTCGCTTGCCTAGTGGTTATCGCACTCGACTTTGATGAGCTTGGTTGTGGGTTCGATTTCCTGTGCCTGAACGTTGAAAGCATTACGGTGATTTGAATTTGACGGTAGAGCCACATTAAACTTTAGGTTCACATCATACGGTATCTGCACTGAAGAGGGACGCTTCTTTTTTCAATACTAAACTAAACTTTCTCTTAGTCTTTACTAAGACTTTAGGCAGTAAACTTGCGCTCTCATTTCGTAACCTGGCAGAAGATAGTTTCATTTCATCCCCTGAATCTGTTTGAACACCTAGAGTATTCCATGCATTATCTTACCACTATCCGTCGCAGGCTATTAAATTCATTTTTAACCATGGTCACGCGTCACAGTGCACGTATTTATAATTAAATTGTAAATAGTTTTCTGGGGCTATATTTGATTTACTGTGAGCTTATAAGTCTACATGCATTGTGTTGTGTGCTTATCACGATACGCTTTGATAAGTATTTTTTTTTTTAAAAAAGAAAATTGATTTATACTATGTGCATAAATGATTCATATAAATCTACATCTATGAATTACCAGCTAATAGAAGGATGCAATTTACAATTAAATAATTTAGGCGATAGCTATTGGGACTGAATTCTAGGTTTCTGCCTCGATGGTAACTCGTAACTATGACTACAACAAACTTTTGAACATTGCAACAAACCCAATTATTTAAATAAAAATAGGCTTTATCGTATAAAAATAAATAAAAAATAAATAAATACGTATATACTTCTCCATACTATATGTTATACACTTAATATTAAACTATGCAATGTTATTTCATATCCTTTGTTTCTTTTTTGTCATTTTCATATAATAATTGACACTTCAACTTTGAAAGAAAGAAAAAAAAACTTTATACTATTTTATTATGTGAATAAAGATAAAGTTTAACTCAAAATATTGCTAGAAGCTAGATGAAAGTGCAAAGCTGAGTTAACTAATCCAGTTTAACATCCCCCTTAATTCTGAAGCTGTATGCAACACGAAAGCATAATTTAACATAGGATGCTAGCTATATATTATGTGTTTCGGATGAGAATGGAGTTAAGAAGAATCACTATCTTTTTCTTTTTAGTTTAACGTACCACGTTTATGCGCCGAAGGCAAAGGAGACGGTGATCATAAAATCAATAATGATGGAAATAGGAGGAAACAGGATACCTCGAGAAAACCCACTCGCATGGTATTTGTTCACTACAAGGCCCACTTAGCTGAGTGTGAGCTCGGATCAAAGCAGAGATCGTTCTACCAGTGAACCACCAGGGTCCTGAAAACCATTTCTGTTGGGGATTTATCTGAGTATAAGAAGAACCATAGTCTGATCACATTCTCATATATGAGCTCCCTCGTGGCTACATGGTAATTTAACGCAATGAAAAATTCCCCATGCATTTCTTATGGGAGTTTCGTAACTTATAATTGGCTATATCTACATTAATAGTGAAGCACTAACGAACTATTAGTATTTTCTAGAAGCACTAACGATGAGCTAACGAATGGCACTAATCTTTTCGTTAGTGCTCAAAGTGGGGGTCAAGTTCACGCTAGGCCCAAAGGGTTTTTTACTTGTAGTTCGTACACTAATGAAGCACTAACGTTAGTGTTGGTGCACTAAGAAGCACTAGCGATGCATTAACGATTGCACTAATAGAAATCATTAGTGCTTTTGAATTTGGCGGTAATTTGACGGAGTGAAAAATTCCCCATGCATTTCTTATGGAAGTTTCGTTACTTACAATTGGCTATATCTACTCTAATAGTGAAGCACTAACGAAACTATTAGTATTTTCTAGAAGCACTAACGATACACTAACGAACGACACTATTTCTTTCCTTATTGCTTGAAGTGGGAGAGGCAGCGTGTACCATTGTTTTGGCTCTAGAGCCTACACTAATGAAGCACTAACGTCAGGGGTTAGTGCACTAGGAAGCACTAACGATGCACTAATGAATGGCACTAGGTATTTCGTTAGTGCTTGAAGTGGGGGGCATCGTGAACTTGGCCTCCCAAAAGTTTTTACTTACAGCTCCTAGACTAATGAAGCACTAACATTAGGGATTGGTGCACTAAGAAGCACTAACGATGCACTAACGATTGACATTAATTTTATCGTTAGTGCGTCAAGTAGGGGGGGGGGGCAAGTTCACGCACCTAAATAACACACTAATTAGAATTTTATTGTGGTTAACTAAGAAGAAATCTTGTCTTCTGTGATAACTCATAAGATTCATATTTCACGTCAATATGTAGAACTCCGTATTATATAGTTTCCTACGGGATGTTAGGCTAGACCCTGGATGCAACTTCCCATTGCATAACGATTGATAGCAAGATGGATACCAAAAGTTTATATTATAGCGCTGTGTTGTGTAAATACTGTTTTAATCTGAATAATTGAATTTGACAATTGTGATTTTACACAATCTGAAAAATGGAAACTATTAGAAAACCGTTTGTTAGATTTCTCTGATAAATTTATTTCTCCTTTCGTACGTTTATTGAGCATAGTATTCAACAGTCTCGCAAATACAGATAGTGATCAGAAAAATGGAAACACCTGTAGTTGGCAACACGTCAGATGTATGGATTGGCAGTGGTGTCGTGGCGCCCGCAGCGCCGGACCGCTGGTGGTGGTGTGTTAGGTCAGTCTCCATACTACGTCAGGCGCAGTGGAACAGCAGTGTTCAGTGGCTGCAGCAGACGGAGATAGTGTAAAATGGGAGACCTCTCAGATTTTCAAAGAGGGCAAGTTGTTGATGCGCGGTTATGTGGAGTGAGTGTGACGGCAGTGGCTACTGTGTTAGGTGTGTCGCGTGGGACAGTGTCGAAGGTGATGACGGCCTACACAACACACAGGAAAACCACATCGAGGAAGCGGAACAGTGGGCGAAAGAAAATTATGAGTGACAGGTCACGCCGGGTATTAAAGCGCATTGTCACGCAGAACCGTCGTGCCACTGCGGAGCAAGTGACGGAGGAACTCAATCAGCACCTCCCCCACCCTGTTTCGACAATCACAGTCCGCCGCGAATTACATGACATGAACTTACGGGATAATGTTGCACGGGCCAAACCGCTCATCAGGAACCATAACGCTTTCGCACGCCGCAAATGGTGCCACGACCATGCAACTTGGACAGTTGAGGACTGGAAACGTGTGATATGGTCAGATGAGTCATCCTCACTCTATTCCCAACCACGGGCCGTGTTTATGTGTGGATAACGCCCAAAGAAGCTTATGATCTGCAGTGTCTCCGCCCAACTGTGAAACATGGCGGCGGCTCGGTGATGCTGTGGGCCGCCATATCATGGTTTTCATTGGGTCCTATGGTCACACTTAGCGGACGAATCACTGCCAACGGTTATGTCGCAATTTTAGGAGACCACTTGCAACCTATGATCCGGATGTTGTTCCCGGACAATGACGCTATCTTCCAGGATGATAATGCACCCATTCACACAGCTGGCGTTGTAGCAGCGTGGTTTGAGGAACATCAGGATGAAGTTCAACACCTCCCCTGGCCCGCCCAATCCCCAGATCTCAACATAATTGAACATCTGTGGTCCGTCTTGGAAACACGACTCCGGCGACGATTTCCACCTCCATCCTCTCTCACAGAACTGGCCGATGCCCTGCACGAGGAATGGTGTAAAATTCGATTTGCTACCATTCACGACCTCTATGCCTCCATTCCACGTCGCATCAAGGCTGTTCTGAAGGCGAAAGGTGGCCCGACACCATATTAATCTGGTAAGTTGCAATTTCGTTCAGGTGTTTCCATTTTTCTGATCACCATCTGTATGTGTATAATTCTGAAGTTTCGGATGGGGATTCGGATGCACTGGCTCCCGTTTTTAGTGCTCGTCTCTGTTACGGAAGCACAAAATAGTGTCTTTCTTCAAAATTTTAAAATATTAATACCTTTTTTTTTTTTAAAAAAAAAAAAAAAGTTTCCAAAGGTAAAGTATCAATCGAAAAATCTAATGGAACTGGGCAAAATAGTATGCCTGAAGTAAAAAGCTCATATCTATTTTTTTTTTTTTTTTTTTTTTTGTAAAAGAAAGTTTGTAAACTTAAAAATTGATATAGGAGAAACATGATAGCCCTACTTATTGAGATGAATGTGAAATGTAAAGATTCATTGTAAATGAGTTTGAAGACGACACTGATAATACATTCGGTTGGAAATCACACAGCTGATATATAATTCGTTCAAAATTGATGATCGTGCTAAAATCCAGATGTCTAGCAATCCTATAAAGAAGGGGATACACGTTTGTAAGCTAATTTTCAATTTTCTTCGACGTTAATTCTCTGTCATTATCAACATAAAGTAGAAATTGCTTATACGTAATAAATAAAAAGTCTATGTCCACTTCCGCCACACATACGTAGAACTCTTTCTCTCTCTCTCTCTCTCTCTCTCTCTGTTGTATCTCTGAATTATCTCGTAAGACAGGTAACTAAAGAGATATGATCATCATAAGTTTTATTTGGAGATCTATCTCTTATTTAATTTCTTTAGAAGACTGTTTACTTTGTAACGATACTACATACAAAGGGAGATTTTTCTTTTAAGAAAGAAAATAGAAACTATAGAAGAGTATTTCTCGAGTTAAATAAAAAGCAATGAATCTAGCATTTCATACATATGAAGCTTGAAACAAACTGCATAAGTTCTAACTATTTTCACAGCTACCTACACCAAAATAAAATTTTAAAAAAGAACTTAATTTAGTCTCACGTAATATGTAGTCTTAATTCTCTGATTGAAAAGGATCTATCAGTCACTGAAAACTGAATATGTAGAACTTGCCTATAAGTTCTTCTATAAATAAAGCCATTTACTAATGAAAGCATATTTTGAAGCCACTTTTATAATATGCATGTAATCTATATTGAAGTTTACGTCAATAAAACACTTACTTACTTGATCCATAGCAAATAATAATAATAATAATAATAACATTTGCTACTAATAATAGAATTGCGTCTTAAATTTTTTACAATCCGAATCCATGGAAAACTTTTTTATTTAATGTTTAGTGTAAGATATTTTGCAGATTGCATAAGTATTAAAATCAAATTATATTGTATTTTCAAATACTAAGTAAACAGTATTTCGGAAATCCATAATTCTACGAGGTCACTTCAATTATGACGCTCTTGCTCCTAATTTTATTTATTTATTTATTTATTTCGTATAACGCTCTTGAACCTCTTAATCCATTTTTCTTCGTTTACTCAAAGGCAAGTTTTCACCAGATCTAATGAAAAACGATAGGACTCTTTTCTAGATCAAATTTAAAAGGTAACACCAATCAATAATTGCTTGCTTTAGAGTATAGTACTGGGGATCCCAAGCTACGTATGTGTCACATCTTTCTCCGAGTAATCGTGTGTTTAAAAAAAAAAGAAAAGAAAAGAACTTCTCATATATGGTAAACTCCATTATGTAAAATTTGAATATTTCTTACATTTTTAGGAATACTTGAAAGGACTCCATGTGAGAATCGAACTGCATTTATCACGGATATATCTAACCAACTTTTTTTTTTTTTTTTTTTTTTAGTATTATCCAGTTCTGTGTTATTTGTTCCTTTCTTATAATTTTATATTTATAGAAATCAGAAACGAGTAGTATTTTCTTTTTAAAATGAACCATTAAATCAAATACGTCATTTGTTTTCCTTTGCATACGTCTGCGTCGCATGGAGAAAGCAAGATGCGAAGGGCGACACTGTATTCCACATAACGGAATTTTCTCACATACAGTTATTAAAAATTGTACTATCTTTCACATTCAATATCTTACCTTGCAGGCCTGTGTACAGTACATAAAAACAAGTAGCACTGTCACGTGTACACAACGTGAAGGAATTTGGATATTATAGCGTGATTTTTTCAATTAATATTGAAACTCGAAGTGGTAGTAGATATGTACCACTTTCGGCTGAAACAGAGAAATTAAGAGTGGAAGTGAAATATATTATTAGGACGCTTAATTAAGAAAACTACTGGGAACTGCTTCTCGCCCTCTTTTACGTTTTTACTCCATAGCGATCAGCGTTAAGACCGGACGTGGTTGACTTCTGCCACTTCTTGTTAGAAAAGAGGGTTAAGACAGAAAACAGTACCTATTCTTAGAACACTAAATCTATTTCAGAAACCACTTCTCGCTATATCTTATCCGTTGCTCAATGTTTATCAATATTGAAACGGACATTGTCATATATGTATTTATATCATTTTTGGTTTTAGTAGAGACTTAAGGAGGGAGGTAAAATGAATTCTTGAGACGCTTTGTCGGTTGCAGGGAACTGTTTCTAGACATCTACTCCCTGTTTTTAGCCCTATAATGATCAATGTTAAAATCGAAACTGATTAATTTCTATCATTTTCGGTTTAAACATCACCTCAACGAACTCGATTGCTAATTTTAGAACCACTACATCCTGACCAAAGTTCCTGGTGATCCATCAAGTAGCAAATGAGTTTTTTTTTTTTCTTATTTTTATTCATTCTTTTCGTCTTCCGTACGGATGAACGCACAAACGAACAGGGTAATATACGTATGAAGGAATGTTGGAAAACCAAATTTCTTAATAGAACAGTCTGTTCTAATTTTATAGACTCTTTTCATTAGAAAATATTGTGTTCACCAACTGCTCGGTAGTATGTATTCAACTTTGGATAATTCATTTGTTTCTTTCCTTGTTTGGTCTTCATTTGAATGAGAATACAGCCTATTAAAAAATAACATAGAGTATCTACGATATTGGAAAGTAAATACTATGAAGAACGTCTTTACTGAAGAGACAGTGTAACCGTCTCCAAAAGTTGAAGGGAAAATAAATGAAGAATCATCCAAAAAGTAGTTTTCATATGACGATTCATCAATTACGCAGAAGCAACAATGAAAAATAATAAATGTATGCGCTTTAAATAACATGGTAACTGGCGAGTAGTGCCAGGTCTATAATACTAATACCTGTATAATTATGATATCTAGCATTCTCAATCTCAATATTGCAAAATAAAGCCATAATAGCTATGTACTACCGAAATAAAGGGTTAGTTTGTGGAATCAAATATACTGCTATTTGAGTTGAGTTGAGTTGACTTTGAGTTAAACGTTCCTTTCAGCAGCGAAGCTACATGAGATGGGCCTTATGATTAACGTGGAATCCGAACCACATGGGCTACCGCAGGGAATCGAACCCAAGGGCGCGTACGCTAACCGCTTAACCACGAAGGAGCTCTACTGCTGTTTGAGTCACTAATAATAATTCATTCTTGTATGTAGGGCCGCGGTGGCTCAGTGAAAGAGCGTTCACCTCTGGTGCTTGGGGTCCCGGGTTCGATCCCAGGCCCCGCCAAGTGGATTTTGTGGTGGACAAACACCGTTTGCGTGGGTTTCCTCGGGGTTGTCCCGTTTCCTCCCACTTTCTTCATTCCACCATTTCATTCATTACTCATTATCACCGTCTCCTTTAGCCTAACCGGCATAATCGTGGAACGTAAAACTCAAAGATTTCATTTCATTCTTGTATGTATGTGCACAATGTACATAGACGTAATATACGTAGTAATTTATATCTGATAAATAGAAAAGATCTCCATAATTATAATACGAGAAAAAAGAAACTGAAATAAACAATCTTACTCCAACAACCTATTGTATAAATGAAGTTAAGTCTAATATCACTCAAAGTTGAAGGTTACAAAGTTGATTTTTAGGATATTTTTTTTTTTTGAAAATTGGGAAAAGTTATTTTTGCCTCCTTAGCACTCGAACATCTATCAAAACTGTTCCGTAATGTTTTTTTTATTTCCTTTTTGAAATGGAACACAAATTTTATTTATTTCGTTTCCCACATGTTCGTAGATCCTGTCAATATCAGGACCTACCCAGAAAGATCCAAACGTCCATGTCCCTTCCTCAAAATAATATATAATTTAAAATTGTTTTATTCAATGTCCAAGAACACTCACTAACATAAATTAAATACAAGTTTTAATTAACATAAATTAAGAGCAAGAAGTATGCCCTCGGCGTTGATGAGTAAGTGATAATCTTTTCAGAGACAAACTCTCAGATGCGAGGGCACCATGATCATTTTTGATGTACATGAAGGTTTGCAGATGTTAGGCTTTACATTTGTCGCATTGCGGCCGCAGTGGCTTATTGGTAGAGCGCTCACCTTTGGTGCTTCTAGTCCGTGGTTTGATCCTAGCTCTTCCAAGTGGACTTTGTGGTATACAGACACCTCATGCGTGGTTCTTTAGGGTTTTCGTGTTTTTATTCACTTTCGTCATTCTATTATTTATTTATTTATTTATACATATTCCCCACATCACCGGTATCTAACGCCTTAAACCCATCACATGTGGGGATAACGTCCCTTGGCGATCACATTATCCGAAGAAATATGGAAGGTAGGAAGGAAGCGGCCTGGGACTCGGAAGTTAGGTACTATCCCGGTTTGATGTGAATGAGGAAATACTTCACTCAGGACTCGTCTGAAAAAGCTCTTACACCTTTTCGATCGAGTGCACCCGCAAGGCATCGAACTCGGGACCTCTGGCGACAAAGCTGAGAGCGTTAGCAACTACGCTACGCGGGACAACTCCACCATTATTATCTATCTCATCATCACCGTCTCCCTTAGATTTGGTGCATAAAATTGTGACATTGAAAAAGAAAAATTGTATCCACATTTGCTCTAAAAACTTTATATCTTCTAATGAGGAAAATATATTCTAAAATTTGCTAACAACAGTATATTAATACGCTAGAGTAATTTCTATTTTCCATAAAACATTGAAAAGTCAGGAACAAAATGTCTATCCCGCTTTTGCCATATTCGCTCCTACTTACATTAGGTAAATAAATTGAAGCCTGCATTTGGGTTTTTGGGTAGAATTTTCACGAAAGGCGAAATGTAGAATCTTAATAACTGTTGATAATCAAGCTCACTGTTAACAATTTGTACATTAATAGTAATAATATATGATAGATTCAGAAAAAAATCTTATTTGTTATTATTTCGCTACATTTATCGGAATAGTTTATTTCATAAAATAACAATAGTAATAAACTTCAGTTAACATTTCTGCGATCATCTCTAAAAAAAAAAAATTCGGACGATAATATTAATTATATTGGGATAGATATAAATTGTTTAGGTGAGTTTCGTTTCCCCCTTTCCTAACCTTGTTAGAAAAATATTGTCTACAAAAAAATTAAATTTAATTGCAAATCATCATTAGCGCAGAATATCATTTGACCAATCTTTATCATTTGACAAATTCACAAGTTGAAAAAAAAAAAAGGAAAAAAAGAAAATAAATCCACGAAATGAAGAAAGAATCGAAGTCTTCCTTCCAGATAAAAAGTAGAGGCACAAAAAGAGGTACCGCTGATGAGTAAAGCTCTGAAAACTATTAGAATTGGATGCGTGTAAACGGGTACACGTATTTCATCAGAAGCAACCTATCGGTCATAAGAAAATCGCATCGTCATCGCATCCTTGCAGTATCAAACATGTTATTTCAAGAACAATTTTCTACTGCTCCTTTAATAACCTGTCATTTGGAACCGACAGTAGTTGACGGAATAATACAAACAAAAAATTATGTGGAAAGAAATCTCTGTTAGAATTTAATTCAACAGAGAAAGGAATGCAGCTATTGTAAAGTAGTTTATAAGACATTGTTGAGTATGTACTTTTTATAATAGTTGAGGTCATAATGAAAGGAAAATTGTTATATTTGAATAAACAGAGGAAGGACGTATATATTGTAAAATATTTTTCAGTACGTTTTTTATTATTATTTTACTCGAGATTTCTTCAGAGTTTTTTATTAAAATACTTACCAACATATCATCATTTTATTGTCCTAACAAACCAATACATGTTGATAATAAAGTTGTTTAGATTGATCAATCTCCTGGGCCTTCAGAATTTCATATCCTCCCCTCCCCTGTTACGAAATCCTGGCTAAAAGAACCAATATATGTTCCAGAAAATAGTTTAGAATGATCAAGCCCCTGGTGTGATGACCACAGTATTTCATGTCGCGGACCCCCCCCCCCTCTTCACGAAATCCTGGCTACGTGCCTGTGTGAACATAAGCATATGGAAAAAATCCTGATTATTATTACTTCCTTTTATTTTCATCAGAATTGTGTGCAAGATCACTTTTCCCGGTCCCACTCAATAAGCAATGATTGAATAGAATATTTGTTGACAAGTCAAAATAGGATTATTATTATTTTGTAACGAAACCAGCACAATCAAACACTCTTTGCAAAGCTTCAAGGACAAGTGACTCATTTGGCATTTTCTTGATTGCGATCTCAACAACAGGGATGTGACTTCATGCTTCACTTGTTGCAAATGTTTTTTTCTCACTCCCAAAACTATCTCAAATTCCCCATTTTTAAAAAGAATTTGTGGAAGGGCAATTGAAAACAAAGACCAAAACTATGTATCCACTTCCCTTTGTACCGGGATCAACCCCCTCATAGAGTTCTGCAATTTAGCTACAGTGACTGGTAGAGATGGCAAGAATTTTTCCATTCCATATTTTAACCCACATTGAACTTGTGTAATGTAGACCTTGCATATGGGATAAGATAACAGACTCTTTCAAGGACAGAATTGGAAAACAAAAACCATGGCGAGAAGTTTATGCAAGCCTTGCCCAGGATTTTGAGTTCATTAACAAAAAGAAACGAGGAACGACAGGTATGTATGCAACAGCGCAAATCTGTCTTCAACATTGGGGAGGGGGACGGGTAAGATCAGTCGAGAAACAATGCTGTGGAGGATCAGGGGAGCAGAGTTGTCTTCAACATTGGGAGGCGGGCACTTTCGAGGCTTATTCTGAGTGGACATTAATTTCATCTCACTTTCCTTTCTGGCGACCGGACACAAATAATCAAATTTCTCCCCCAAAAAACACATTTCAAATCGGATTATTGGGGGGGGAAACCTCCCCAGTTCCAAGATTGGAGGGGACACGTTCCCTTCATCCCCCCGGGATTTGCGCCAGTGTATGTATGGAGCAATGTAAAACAAAATCACTAATTCGAATCTTATAATTTAATCTACTATGACATTAGTGTTAATTGCATGGAAAACAAAATAATATACATACATACAATATGTAACAGTGTTTCAACAAAAATTAAAAACGAATATAGTTTGCAATGTACCGCAGCATCAATTCTCATCGAAACAAAAATAGTATGTTTACGACTTATATTTAAAACGGCACTGTTAAATCTAAATATGTTTAGGCATAGGCCTATTTTTTCTAAGTTTTGTACCGTTCTCCACACCTCTTCAAAACAGTTTTTGTAATCCTTGTTTTAAAAAATAATTTTCCCGATTATTATTACTTTTATTTGTTTTCATATATGGAGAAGATTTATGGAAACAGTGCAGAATATATTGTGTGTGTCGCTTACTTCACTCATCACCGGCAACGATATTATCGGGGATTCCACCGATATTTTCGGCGACGTGTGCAAAGTACGCCGACACCGACACCGATATTATCGGGGCTTCCTCCTATTTTGTCGGTATCGTGTGCAAACACGCTAAGCCCTACTCTGGCCCAGTAGTTGCAGACCTCAAAATTGGTGATATACTCATAATACATGTAGAAAGATGCTATATTTATATTTGTATAAATAGATAAAAACCCGAATTTATCTTTTGGATATATAAAAGCCTCGATATTTGTATAAATAGATAAAAACCGGAATGCGTCCTTTGGTTACCTAAAAATAGGTTCGATCTTATTTTAGAGGAAACGCGATACTGCTATTATCGATTTGGTTTGATTTGATTTGTGTTTAGCGTCTCTTTGAGTATCGAGGCTACATAAAACGTGAACTTATTGTGGGATCCAAACCACATGAACTTCCACCGGGGATCAAAAAGAATGAAATCTTTGAGTTTTACGTCCCACGGTTATGCCGGTTAGGCAAAAGGGGACGGTGATTGTGAGAAATGAATGAAATGGTGGAATGAAGAAAGTGGGAGGAAACGGGAGAACCCCGAGAAAACCCATGCACACGGTGTTTGTCCACCACAAAGTTCACTTAGCGGGAGCAGAATTTGAACCCGTGACCCCATGCACCAGAGGTGAACGCTCTACCACTGAGCCATCGCAGCCCCCCACCGAAGATCGAACTCGAATCTCCCACGCCTATTGATTGATTGGAGATGCCATTAATTTATTTTCTCTGTATGGGAGACAACTGTTTCGTCGTGTCTGGAATTTAAGAGATGCACGTCCTTGATTCAGATTGGCTAAAATCAACACATTAGAAAGAATATCAGAAACTAGTATCCCAGTATCGTTTTCGGGAACTGGATTATAATCTAAAGAATGAGTAAGTATAATAGAAAATAAAAGCATATGGCACACGGTAGTTGAATTGTAAGGTTAAGTTATAAGTAGTAATCCTATGTGTGTAAAGGAGCGTGTGTGTCACTTCGAAAAAGACAAAGATCTACAATTTGCTAGTTAACAGTGCATTAAACTACTCATACATTACGTAAGCCAATAACTATCTCTTTCAGTAAAATTAAACACTGTCTGTTATTATTGGTTAAAGAACCGCATAGTTTTCATTCCTACAAAAGCATTTTTCTCGATTTTCTCGATACTACGCATAAGAATTTATCTTCAAATATGTGGTTTTGTTCAGCTCAATGCATTATATTTATTCATACATATAACTAGTTAGGTATATGTCATTTTTGTACAATGGTATACTAAAACATGTTTTTAAATATTAATAATCATTTTGGTATATATTTTGGAAAGAGAGAGAGAGTAGAAGGGGGTATTGGGCGAAAAACTTTTTAAAAATTTATATAAATATTTTGCATTTCAGTATATTTCTATGGAATTTAATAACACACAAATTTTGGGTAGGTAGATGTTGATTAGAAAAAAAAAGCTTAGGTGAATTTTGAGAGGGTGTAATAATGACAAAAAACCAAAACCTGATTTGATTGAGAAATGACGTATTTGAAACCCAGTTTCAGGTGTGTATGTGTTTTGGTTTGAGTTACAATAAATTGCTCATCTATTAATGTTTTGAGCCAGATTTTTTCATGCTGCTGAAAAACATCATAAGGATGGTGCCGTGAAGAGCAGCAATCTTGAATCCACACTGTGAGGCAGTTAAAATTTTGTTAAAATTTGTTCCTTCCAAATACCTCCACGGGGTAATTGGGCGCATGGTGCGGAGGTAAATGGGTGGAATGCCTTAAGTGAACATTTTTTTTGCTTAGAATTCATTTAAATGCTGTGCTATCATTGTCTTTTATGGTGTACACTTTTGTTTCATAGTGCATTGTGTTTATTTGTTTATTAAGCTATTTTGTTCAACTTATGTCCTCAGTGGCCGTTGCGTATGCCAATAGTGTTGATGCTGTAAATAGGATCTGTTTATTTATCCAGAGTTCCAACACTTGTTCTATTGCAATAGTTTATAGTTATATAGTGTTAGTCTTATCACCTTCTCCTATGTTTGTTTGAATATCAGGGCCTGATCTCTTGGCTTTTCTATATATATTACATTTTCGGCTATTCGTATGTGATACACTTTGGATTAAATTCACAGGACAATCTGCTATGCTATAAACAATAACTGGAAGGCTTGAAAAGGCATTCAAATATCTTTGAGATTTAGAAATAAGTTACTTCTTATTTTGCGTAAACAAAGGTATATTTTTTTCTAAGCCACATAAAACTATTAGTTTTTAAGTGGAATACAAGTTATTTACACCAAAGGAAAGCTTTAGTTTTCTTTATTTACACCCAATCACTCCTATGGTATATATTTAGTGCTTACGGACCACCGTACTGAACTTTTTCGCTCTGATTTCTTAAACAAAAATATATTATACTACAGGTATTATTGAAACATTTGTGAAATATACATTTCTTTCTTTCCTTTTCTTTCTTTCTTTTTTTTTTATCGAAACTTTGTTCGAAGAAAACAGACTGAAAACAGACTACCGTATGTAGACTTTGTAATTACAAATGATTAGCAAGTAGTAGAGTTATTTATGGAATTTTGTTAATGTAATGTCAGTAAAATCGCATGTGTCATATTTGACGATATAGTAAATATTAACAATAAATAGGAACCCTATTAAACATTTTCCTAACGAATGATTAGTACAACATTGTAGAGTTATAAATGACATATAAACAAAATCTTAGTCGTTTTACGATCACCATACTTTCTTTTCTCCTATCGACACTTGTAAGTAAAAATGGAGAAAAATCGAAGAAAAGGATAAGATCGCTCTCATATAGTTATGCGATAGTAAACTGTCTGCATCTAGTTAGGTAAAGGAGGGCAACAAAATTCATGAATAATCAGTATCAAAGACGTAGGCAGAGAGTTGGTTTGGCCCAAATCCACTCCCATTTAGTACAGTGATACTGAAATAGATTCTGCTTTCATGTAGTGTGTTTCATTTTTGACTCTTTTATTTAGAATTGTTAAGACTCTTTTATGCAGATAATTTGTCATGAGAAACAAGCTCTACATGAGATGTTTAAAGAAAAACTTACTTCTCATAAGCTATATTTTAAACCCTACATAAGATTTCAGTGTTATATATAACAGTCTTAATGTTTTAAAACAATGTTTCGTTACAATAGCCATCAAAATTTACCATCTGCAGATACGAGTAGATACCACTTAAAAAGAAGGTGGATGTTTATTTTTCTTTAAAAATAATATTATTATTTAGATCTAGTTTAACCTCATTGTTAGTGAATTAAGAGGTGGCGAACTGTGATCTAGAAAGACACATATAATGGCGCCTGGGAACCGATGCACTGTCGCTCCTCATCCAGTTGAATGTGAGCCATGTAGCTAGTCATAGTCTTTCATGGCTGTAGCGTCAGGAAGATTAATTTATTATTTACCAAAGTTCATCAGTATTTCAATACTGTGTAACTACAGAAAACTGGAAACAATTTAACTTCTTTCTTATCTGTCTCACCTGAAGTTCGCCTCACCTCTATATGATGAAATACAATACTAAAATTCGTGTCACAAAAGCCCATGAAGCACTCTGGCTGACCATATGTCCCACATTTCAACCGAAAACGTCACATAATGTTTGTTGTATGTGTACGTGTACGTCTGTGTGTGTGTAAGCGTTTTTTTTTTTTCGTTACGCAATAATTAGTACTTTCTTTGGTATAGTATATTTATGGCTATGCCACTGATCAGTGTTGTACTAATTATTGAATTTAGGAAATTCATAATTGTTATGAGTTGACGTTGTTTAGATTTTTTTCTTCAGATCAATATTATTAAATACAGTAGTATAAGTAATTCACTCATAAACACAAAGGAATACTTATAGGTAGAAACAAAATTTGGACAGGTGACTCCGCCACGAAAACAAGTCATAAGAAGGCATTTTTAAAATTATGTATATAAGGGGTTCAAATCTTTTTCAAAGAATGAAGTATCTGACATTAGGAAAACAAAACCTGGCATTTGAGCTCTCCATTAAAATTAACTGAAGTTGAATTTCCGTGCTTTCAGAAAATTCCGCTCTGAAATAGCGAAAGTAGGGTACGAACTTCGACTCTTTATTGTGATACTGCTAAATGTGAGATAGAGGAGAGGGATTCGATATTTAAACTTTTAATCAAAAATAGGAGAATAGATGTTTTGAGTGTTCAGGTTACATTGGGGAAAGGGAATAATTTCTATAATATTCAAATTTCAAATTTTTTACTAATAAAACTTTATGTGAGTGTTTGTTAAAGTTAGAGGTAAGAAGTCTGGTACATAAGCTTTTAATTGAAATTAATCAAACACGTATTTCAGCCTTTCCAAAACTTCGGCAGTTTCTATAAGTGGGGCAGTGTCTATAACATTCAAATTTCCACTTTTATGTTCGTTTAAACCTTATTCTTCCCATGTGAAGAATGGGCACTTCTATTTGTTCTATTATAAGCATTCATTTGCTTTAATAAACATGTTGAAGTAAAGACCTAACAGTCGAACTTCATTTGGGGAACAGGAAGTAATGTGGGAAGTCGAGCCCCAATTTGTCTCCGTAGGTGTATCCCTGCCCTCAACTAAAGGTTTATGGGTAACCGAAAAATGTCAAATTTTAAGTCTCGTTCGTAAATAGATGTAGATAAATACCCACATGAGGTCTAGACGGGACGTTATAGGCCCGTTTAGACCTCTTTTCCAAGGCATTCAAATACCATAAGGTCTATAGGTGACTGGAGGTATTTTTTTTTTACATTTATTATTTTTAAATAGCATAATTCGACTCAGCATCATGAAATTAAAAAAAATGAAATGAGTTTTACGTTCCACGGTTATGCCGGTTAGGTTAAAGGAGACGGTGATGATGAGCAATGAATTAAATGGTGGAATGAAGAAAGTGGGAGGAAACGGGAGAACCCCGAGAAAACCCACGCACACGGTGTTTGTCCACCACAAAGTTCACTGGGATCTAACCCGGGACCCCCTAGCACCAGAGGTGAACGCTCTACCACTGAGCCACCGCGGCCCCCATCATGAAATTAGTTTTAAAAAAAACATAATTAGAAAGTTTTCCAAACCTGGGTATTTTACACTATTGACATGATCGTTATTTCTTTAATGCCCACTTTCTGGGGTGAACCATATTTGTCAATTTTTAATTGAACGCTTTCGGTCCACATAATAAATGGATTGTTTTCCTACGTGTTTGAGAATGTACCTGCAGATATTACATTACCCTACTCGTAATACCATGAGTTCTACATATTTTTTGACTTCCTGGACCTGAAAGCGCTAGTTTGATACCAGATTGCGCAATTACGTATATGGTTACAGTATATGTTCGTAAACTTCCTTAGAAAAACTAACGTTTATTTACACTTTATAACTCACTTTTCTTTTCACTATCTTGTATAGCTTATAATTACTCGCATAACATCAGGAGGTAAAAGTTTCTCTCTCGCTTCATGTACACACACACACACACACACACATATATATATATATATATATATATATATATATATATATATATATATATATATATATATATGGGGAAAAAAGTTCATATGGATCTATTGCGAAAAGTGCATTGTTTTAGATCTAGGGCTGTCCAAAATCTGGAAAAGCTAAATTCCAACAACTGTGGATAGTGATCCTTATCAGCGTAAAGGAAGTCACGCACACAGAATTCAAAAATACATATTACGTCAATTTTCAATGGGTTTGCAGGGTACTCTGTACAGGGTATAATTCTTAAATATGTTCTCAATAGAGTTTTCAGATATACTCTGATTTCAAGGAGGGTACAAAGTAGGCAGGAGATAAGCCTTGACAAGAATCGACATCCAGTACTTCGAAGGGAAGTCAGAAGTGTTAGGAACCGGCAGCTCCATGTTTTTTAGTGTCCGTAATAACGTGCAATGCGGTGCATTTCGTCACGGTACATTTCACGTTTTCTTCACTTATAAATATGAAAGAAAACATCACAGCGTGCTTTTTCTCGAGTACGAGAGTCCGTGTTGTTGACGATTCTTAACACTTCCGTATCGCGCCAAAGGATTTCGTGTTCACTGCTGTAAAGGCTGATCATTTGCCTACTTTGGACCAATCATAAATCAGATCATATTTGGTTGATATCATGTCTGAGAATTTCATCCTTTAGAGAATACTCTACACACCCATTGAACATTAATGAATTATGCATTTTGGATTGTGTATGCATGACTTCCTTTATGCTGATGAAGACCACCACTCCACGATTTCTCGAATTCGAAATAGGGCCTCTTCAAATTTGGCTTTCTCGCTATTCTGGACAGCTCTATCTCTGAAACTATGCGCTTTTCCCAGAGGTCCATAGGAACTTTTTGTCTTTTTTTTTTTTTTTTTTTTTTTAATCTGAGGAATCACCTCTTACAGTTTGTGGGTGTAGTTCATTAATACCCTGTATTCACATTGGGTGGTCCTTACTTTTCAACTTCCGAGGTTCTTTGAATCTCACCTCCTAAAATGGTTTCATATTATGTTATACCAAAGTAACCCATGAGGAAAATAAGCTCAATTGAATAATATTAAATGGTGCCCAAAATGACCGCAAGTTTTCAATGATTTACAATATACAATGCGAGGCAAAAGTACCTTGTAAGTTTCTAACGGTTAGAAGAAGTGATATCATATCTTGAATAAGGATAATTAAGGTAGAATCGCATTTATTACTGTATAGTACCATAATGGTTGCCATCCCGAAGTCCTCCATCTTAGGTTCAAGTGCAAAATTTTTAATTGAAAAGTGCCATATGATATGTTTTGGGGTGCGTTTAACTCTGATGTTATTTCCTTCTTATCTATAAACATTTAATACGTATTACTTTCATAATATGTGGTTGTTAACTTACATTAGTCTTTCCAAATTTATAAGGTAGGCTACTTTTGCCTCATATTGTGTGTTGTTAATACATTCGAAACTTGAGGTCGGTTTTAGAACCATGTAATATTATTTAACTGAACTAATTTTTCTCATGAGTTGTTTTGGTCTGATATGGAACCATCCGCGGTGAGATTTAAAAAAAAGAAAAAAAAAACAGAAGTCGAAAAATAAAGAGTACCCTAATACTTACAATCAGGGTGCAAATTACTGGAGAACGAGAGAGATATTCACCCTCAATCCCATTTGAATGATCTCCAAAGAAACTAACTGAAACATCCCTTGAGGGAATGTTTGCTTTCTTCCGGCCTCAAACCGTGCTTAGTGGTTTCAAGTTCGAAAATATTCCACTGGATTTGTTTGTTTTTTTTTTTTTTCACATAATTTTAATCTGATAGTTGTATTTCAGAACGGAATATGTAAACTTTTGACTTCTAATTTTAACTCAAAACTAACTACAATTTATTATATTTTATATATATTTTTTTTAAATCGTTGCCCACTTAAAGTATTGTATAGTCCCTATAGTTGTCACTTGTAACTGTGTTCTTAAATCCCTCAGTTTGTCATCCTAAGTGAATTTGTATGACGATGTTATATTAACTCTTTTAACGAAGTCGTTGATGGATTTGCAGATGTCTGACATTGTACATATCTTGTTAGACACATTCAATACTTTACTCGAACGTTCGGAAAGATTACTTGTAGGTATCTCACAAAATACGTCGTTAATTTAGTTGTTGTCAAAATTATTAATTTAAAACTTTTATTTCCACGACTGTTACCACAGTGGAAGAGGTTAAGAAAACGATGTATCCTTTTGAATTATTGCATCTTTAGAAGTATGTGTCATGTTGATCGTTATTTTACTTACCCGCAATGTCGATAAACGAATTCAAGCATTGTATATAACCACGAACGAGCTCCCTTGTGGTATATAGTTAGCATACGAGTCTTTAGGACGGAAAAGCCCCGGCGGGAGCTCTTGAGGTTCAGAGTCTACGTTGAACGGTAGATCTCCGTCTTAAACAGGCTCGCTGTTGAATAGGGTGTTCAACTTCAATCGCTGAGCAAAAATAGTGATGTTTCCTAAGTATAATTATGATATACGTCTTAAATGCCGCAGGATCTTTGAAGTTCTTTTCCTTCTTTCTGGCTTGAACGTCCCAGACGAGTCTAAAGGAGACAGTGGTGACGAGACCGAACAAACTTGTGAAATGAAGAAATTAGCAGAAAACGGAAGAACACCGAGAAAGCTCATACACCAAACTTTCCCTCCACAATTCCCACTTGGGTAGGAGCTAGGATCGAACTTGGAATCTCATACACCGAAAGTGAGCGATCTATCACCTACCATTGAGGGCCTCGTTACTAACTTTGGTTGAATATACAAAATTTTAGGTTTGTGCTGAAACACTCAATTATGTATGTGTTAACACCTTTTAACTTGTATCTTCATGCAACTAGGGTTACTCACGAGACGGGACGATACAGAGTATTCGTGACGTGATACGAGACGAGACAGCACTCCTCCAAATGGAAATATTACATTTTCCGAAACAAGACATCCTTTCCACAACACCTTCTAGAGACGAGACAGCTTTAACTCTTATCATGCAGTCAACTCTAAAATAAAAACAAGTTGCAGGGAAGGGTAAAAGGAAAATACATTATTTTTTAAAAAAAGAGACAAATGCACGACTGTACAAGAATAGATAATATATTCTCCAAGTGTTGATTTCATCTGTCTTTTCCTACATTTCATTTTGTTCTTGAAGCCTATGCTACATGAAAATACAAAAAAGTTTTTGCAGTTTGTATTAAATGTGTTTCTGACTTGTAACTTTTTTCTACCATCGATGTTTTGGAAAAACTGGATCGAATGCTGGTTTCAACCAATAATTGAAATGTTTATTTTTTTTACTTCGTAGAAAATGAAGTCGATGGAAAATTACGAATTGCCGTATCGTTTCATTAATGCGTTAAAACTATTAAATGAGGGGAATTCATGTTCAAAGTACAGTATCGTACGATATTATATCAAACATGTTTTATTTCTTAAAGCCGCTTTGGAAAATACTACGTTCAACCATATATTCTTTTTAATGGATATAAAGATCATAATGTAGTATAGAGCAATTTGATATCTGACATTGTTCCGGAGATGTGATAAACAATGGAGATAAGCTTGCAAAAATGCTAAAAATTATGTAATTCCGAAAATTTTCTGTAGTTCCTTTTCATCAATTCGTGTTAATAATAATAATAATAATAATAATAATAATAATAATAATAATAATAATAATAATAATAATAATAATAATAATAATAATAATAATAATAATAATAGTCGAAGCCTCATAGCCAAGTACACTTTATCACTAAGATTGTTATGATGTAATTGCTTATAATATAATTGCTTATAATATAAGAGCAACATAAACTGTTAACAAAATTGCCTGGACATGGATCCGAATAGCTTGGTCTTAAGTTTAAAATAAGAAACCGTGGTAAATAAACGTTATCGATGACGCCAGATAAATTGAATTTTTTTAAATAACATAAAGATCATACCAAAGTAAAAAAAAAAAAATCTAAAATTGAAATAGTTAGAAACTATAAAAATCTTTAAAAACTGTGAGTTTTTAAGCTCGTGTACTAATCTGGCGACCATCATCTTCTTCCTCAATTTGTTATAAATATAATTTTCAAAAAACAATCGATATAATGTCATGGAAGCAAAGGAAACCAACAGTGTTTTAAAAGGTTCCTACAGATATTTCATTTTATGCACTACAACAATCTTTAACAACGTTTTTTCATATGTAAGTATGGATTGATTTATCAAATTGTTGTAAATGGCTTTATAATCTTTGTGTCTATTAAAAACTATTATGCGGTTTGTTGTTATAGTTAGTACCTCTTTCAAAATAAAGAATTTGATGTATCATTGTTTCCATTTCTTCGAAATAAGTCGTATTGTCATCGTAGTATTCGACACTAAGGTACTTCCAATATGCATTTTTCCTTGCAATTCACTTGCCATATTATTGTAGTAGAGACCTTTGAAATTTGAATGTTTTCGATACTGCAACGCCTTCGGTTTACATCATTAAACAATAAAGGCAGTAAGTTTTCGTTTAACATGCAAATTTGAAATATAGAAAAACATTGCTTAGTGTTATTTGAAAAATCTTGTTATTGGGATGGCAACACTGTTAATTTTGTTGCACTAAATAATACATCAAAAAATATCTCCCTGTTAATATTTCCATGGTACGAAATTTCAGCGATTTTTGTTTGTTTAAAATGCAAAATAATTTAATATGTTGCATTTTACACAATATCTTTATTTTGATTCTTGAAGTTGTTTTAAAGTATGTTGGCAGCCCTGAAGTCACATTTAGACCTCAAAGGACCTACTTAGACCTCGCGAGGACCGGGTTAGACCTCACGAGGACCGAAATAGACCAGTGAAGTTCGGCATAGACCTCATAGGTATTTGAGTGCTTGGAAAAACCGGTCTTAGCAGGACTTTTTTGGCATGAATAAACCTCATGCATCTATCTATCTATCTATCTATCTATCTATCTATATATATATATATATATATATATATATATATATATATATACATATATATATATATATATATATATATATATATATATATATATATATATATATATATATATATATATATATATATAATCAACAACGTTTGGGAGGTGATTCCTGACACCAAGATAAGACAAAAAGTATAGACCAACCTGGGTGCACAAATGCTTACTTTTGGAATTATAGGCTGCCGGAAACATGAAAAAATGAACCTTAATGGTCCCTAGCTCCAATACTATATGATCTACGGTAGTCGGATCAAGACTTTACTTAGGAACTATTATGTGACCTATCAAAAAATACATATTTCAGAATCCTGCGGTACTCACGCAACAATTTTCAAAAAAAGGAGTTTGGCTAAGGGCATATAATTTTAAGTACTCACCAACTACCTCTGTAAAAGCAGTTGCAGAAGTACCGCAAGATACTGATACATGGATATTTGGATAGGGCACATACTAGTTCTTAGTTGAAGTCTTGACCCGACTACGGTAGATCCCATAGTATTGGAGCTATGCAATAGCATAGCTAGAATGTTTTTCAAGGGGGCCAGTGAAGGGACCACGAAAATTTTGAGGGGGGCATCTTCAATGAATGGAAAAACTTGATTCATACAGTGACTCAAAAAAGTATTCATACACCCAAAAAATTAGTCGTAGGTGAATTATATGTGAGAGCAGGAAAATAAAACTTATATTGAAACAAAGATACGGAATAGCACTAACAGTTGCATGAGTTGAAAATCCACCAAGACTATAAGGAGACAAACACAATGTGAATCACGTAATTATGAGACTCAAAAAAGTATTCATACAGCGAGACAGGTATCCTGTTCTGTGCCTTGAACACTTGTAGTGTCTAACTCGAGCAGTCGTACTGTACCTGCATTGTCTGTTACTTGCAGTTCATTGCATGTCTGTTAGCCTGTTCTCATTGTGAGTGCTAGTGGTCAACATGGGGCGCAAGAAGAGTGAACTTCCCTTAACGCAACGTGATGGGGTAGTTTCTCTTTATAAAGAAGGTAGAAGTTATCGTGAAATTGCAAAGACTCTCTCAATTAGCTTTGGTACTGTTAGTTCCATCATAAAGAAGTATAAAGAAACTGGAACAACAGAAAATAGACGAAGGTCAGGACGCCCAAAAGTGCTTACACGCCGCGACCAACGGAAAATAGTCAATTTAGCACGTAAAGACCCCTTCAGAAGTGCTGTGTCTTTGGCTGAAGAAATCGCGTCAACGTCTACTTGCACTGTGAATCCTCAAACTATACGAAATGTGCTACATAGTGCCAATTTTCATGCTAGGACAGCCAGAAAAAACCCATACATCTCAGAAGTAAACCGACAAAAGCGCTTAAAATTTGCCAACGAATACCATACTAAGCCTAATGAATTTTGGGATACTGTTGTATTTTCCGATGAATCTAAGTTTAATATATTCGGATCAGATGGCAAAAGATGGATGTGGCGAAAGCCAAACACTGAATTGCAATCGCAACATATTATTCCTACAGTAAAACACGGAGGAGGGAGTGTGATGGTTTGGGGATGCATGGCATCTTCTGGAGTGGGAAATTTAGTTTTTATTGAAGGTGTCATGGATGCTAATAAGTATATTAGTGTGTTGCGCCATAACTTGTCAAGCAGTGTGCAGAAGTTGGGTCTTGACAGGGTCTTTGTTTTCCAACAGGACAATGACCCTAAGCACACTGCTTTGAAAACTAGGGAGTGGTTACTGTATAACGCTCCACGACGGCTTCTGACTCCTCCACAAAGCCCAGATGGGAATCCTATCGAGCATTTGTGGGATTATATGGGCAAAAAAGTACAGAAACGCTGTCCTTCGAGCAAGGAAGCACTACAAAAGATACTTTCGGATGAGTGGTCTAAGATTTCCCCAGAAATGACCAAAACGCTCGTTCGGTCCATGCCAAGGCGTCTCGAGTCAATAATTAGTGTTAAAGGTATACACACAAAGTATTAAAATCTTGATTTTCTCATAGAGATTGTTAGAACTTGTCGAGATTTGAAGTTCGTGTTGCTGTATGAATACTTTTTTGAGTTGAGAAAGAACATTTATTTACTTTTGTCATCTAAAGATTTCTTCTTTAGAAATTTTTTTTACGAAGAAACATAGTAAATTATGTATATTTTTAGATGATTGTAACATTGTTTTTATTTAACCCTTATATATAATCCTACGTCAAAAAATTTGCGTGTATGAATACTTTTTTGATTCACTGTATACTCACAAAACTTGTAAGGTTCAATCACAAGCTAAAATGTACTGAATAATTTAAAAATCATTGAATATGCATATCTTATTCTATCCATTTGGCCTATCCTATCCAAAAGCACTATTTAAAAAAAAAGCAGAAATACGATAACTACTTATTTTTTAGTAGTCGTTAAGAAAATCAAAGCGAACTAGGAAACAAGTCTGTTTATCATATTTATACAGTGGAACATTACTTCTGAAAGTTGAATGGAAACTGTAAACTACAAGCTGTTCGCAGAACATGCCGCGACATCCTTTTTGAGTAAACCTAGTGCTCGTGATTGCTGCCAAACATGAGCAAGGGTTAGGTGACTACTCCACTTAGACGTGACGGCGGAGATTGACTGCTATAATAGAATTGGACATAAGGCGAAGCTCAAGGTTATAGGCAGTAGTCATCTCAAATTTTACCAGTTCGAAACATTCCTTCTTGCACACATGAGACCAGTTTGCCTGATGGAATGATGGAAGTGAATAAATATCACAAGTTCCAGATTTGTTTTAATACCGCATAATAATATAAATAGTTATTTATATTATTATGTAGATAAACTGTAATAATAATAATAATAATAATAATAATAATTATTATTATTATTATTATTATTATTATTATTATTATTATTATTATTATTATTATTATTAGTAGTAGTAGTAGTAGTAGTAGTAGTAGTAGTAGTAGTAGTAGTAGTAGTAGTAGTAGTAGTAGTAGTAGTACCAAATTATTTAAAGATTACTATGCATTTGTTCTATGTCACCATAGTCAATGAGAATTAACAACTTACTGTACGAATTGTAATAGGTAATGTACGAACACTTCTTTCGTCCAACGCAAGTGTAATGGTTTACTAAAGTGTATGCTATCTGTAAGTAAGTGTCTCATATTTTAGTATAAATTTCAGCATTGAAGGAAATGAGAATGCCGACTGATTTTGCTTTTCTTTCTGGCTCTTTGTCGAAAACAAAAGAGATAACTACGTCAATAAGATACAGGGGTTAAAAGGTAGTTCAGGTGGTGAGATCAATGCATGCATCCCACAGATTTCGGTGAATTAGATCTTGCTGTACTACGAACATAAACTAGTAGAGCTATTTTACTCGAAACGCAGAGCAGTGGTTCAGTGGTAGAGCGTCCACCTTTGGTCCGATCACAGCTCGCGTCAAATGAACTTTGTGGTGGACAAACACCGCGTGCGTGGGTTTTCTTGGGGTTCTCCCGTTTCCTCTCACTTTCTTCATTCCACCATTTCATTCGTCTTTCGTCGTCACCGTCACCATTAGCCTAGTTGGCATATCCGTGGGACGTAATTCTTGATTTCATTTCATTTCGGAACGCAGACTATTGCAACATACGGTATTCTGCAGTTGATAACTCTGTTGTGGAGAGATGTTTTGGTAGTAGTTTCACTTGTGGCTACGACTCACTTAGCGTTTGTAAACCTGTAGCTATATCACTGTGTGGGGGGCACTAGGGGGCCAAGATTTTGAGCAAGGGGGCCTGGCCTCCCTGACCTTCCCTTGGCTCCGCCACTGGAGCTGTGGAACATTAAAATTCATTTTTTTCATGTTTTTGGCAGCGTGTAACTCCGAAAGGAAGCATTTTGTCTTATCTTGGTGTCAGGAATCACCTCCCAATCGTCGGTGTTGTTTTATATATATATATATACAGGCGTCAATTGTAATACTGGGTGCAACACCCTTATTTCATGTGGCTACGTACGTCAGTAAGTGAGAGCATCAATTACTCCTGTGAGAACAAGAAGCATCACTCTCACTTACTGACTATGTCGCCATAGAAATGAGGGTGTTTCACCCAGTATTAAGACTGACACCACTGTCTTGTCATAGTGTTCCCAACAAAAAGCATATTATCCTCGTTTTATCCCAAAATCTGGACTTGGGTTTTTTCTTCAGTGTATATGCAATTATTCAAAGACTTACAGTTAGTAATACGCATTGTGTTGATTTTTGGGTTAACTTGTTTTAGTTTAACGTCCCACGGATATGCTAGGGCGGCTAAAGGAGACGTGGAGCTACTGATTATAGTGGAACCACTTTGGTCGTTCAACTGTACCCACACCGGGAATCGAACTTGGAACCACGCGAATTGTAGTTAAGCGTGCTGCTTACGGCTCTGCTGTAGTCTGCTTACGTCTCTGCGTGACATCATTGAAATGAGAGCAAAACATAAATTAAATTAAATAAAAATAAATAAATATACTTCACATAAACTACTGCGAAGAGTAGTACGAAGAGTAAAACAAGATATTTGAAAAAGGAAACAAATTATTGCTTTGTCCTACTTACGAGGGAACCTATCCAAGTGTAACTCTGACTTCGAGTCGAGACTGCGGCCGTTGGATACCTTGTCCCAAAAGAACATAACACGAAAAGGGATACATCCTCGATCTCAACCGTTGCGGAGATATAAGCGTGAAAAGTTAGAAATTGAGATCTTTACTATACATTACAAAGTCAGATTCCAGGTCAGATTTTTCTGAAACGGTTGCGTAAGGAAACTCAACGAATACATATGAAATTAGTGTGGGGAGCCCAGCACCGTTTGAATGAAAAATTTGTCCCCGGGTCACTCGCAGGGTCCCAGGCGGGGTCCAACACAAAATTTGCAAATAAAACCAGGGGACGAGTAACATATTGTATGAAAGCTATTGTTTAATAAAAGAAGATAGAACAAATCTCAACTCTCTACGATAACCCTGTGAAAACGGGCAACTGGTCAAAATACATACAAGATCCTACATCAGAAAACAATACATCCGACATCAGAAAACCTATGGCCACGCTTCTAAATCCGTTAAGTTGCGACAATAACAAAACAGAAAAACACGGTATTGAAGTAAAGCAAATTGCTGCAGTCTCTCTCACAGAGTCGCACAACGGACCTTATCCAACTATAAGTGTGACGTTGAATGACCAATGGACAATAGAATGACCACGTCTATTGGATTGCGTGTCCTAAAAGAGAAAGGATACATTGTCTATCGCAACGTGGCGGGTGAGAAGTTCAAAAGGCAACGGTATATGCTTCGCGAGTCGGGACCCCAAATTCGCAGAGTGCACCAGGAAATTTCTGTCGGGAGATTTACTGAATGAGAAACATGATGGTAAAGACGAAAAGGATTGATCTTGAAACTTTGAGACACATTGAAGAATAAAGTGGTGGCGGAAACGTAAATAGTGATGCAAAAACAAAGTATATCGGAGGGTGCTTGTCTAGGGATATAGGAAATGGTTAAGAGTAATATTTCGTGAAAATATACAACTGGAAACCAGTTCGATAACTGTAAGAAAGAACAGAAGCATAGTGGAGTAGAAGATGAGTAAAAAATGGTTAACCCTTCGAAAAGGGAAAAGTTTATAGAAGAACGTTGCCATCGGTGGGATTTACTTGTCAAAGCGCTTGCCTACGGTACGCGTGTGTGCGCGTTCAAAACAACTGATATCCCCTGAGAAAGGTGGTTGCAATTGGCAATGTATCCTTTCTCTTCTAGGACACGGAATCCAATGGCCATGGTCATTCTATGGTCCGTTGGTCATTCGAAGTCATACTTATATTTGGATAAGTTCCGTTGTGCGACTCTGTTAGAGACTCTGCAGCAATTTGCTTTACTTCAATACCTTGCACTTATAAACGTGTTTTTCTGTTTTGTTATTGTCGCATCTTAACGGATTTAGAAGCGTGGCCATAGATTTTCTGATGTAGGTTGTATTGACATTTTGACCAGTTGACCGTTTGCACAGGGTTATCGTAGAAAGTTGAGATTTGTTCTATATTCTTTTATTTAACAATAGCTTTCATACAATATGCTACTTGACCCCCGGTTCCATTTGCAAATTTTGAGTTGGACCTCGCCTGGAACCCTGCGAGTGCCCAGGGGACACAAACTTTTCATTCAAAAGGTACTGGGCTCCCCACACTAATTTGATATGTATTCGGTGAGTTTCCTTACCCGACCGTTTCCGAAAAATCTGACTTTGTACTGTATAGTAAGGAGGTCAATCTCTAGGTTTTCACGCTTATATCTCCGCAATGGTTGAGATCGAGGATGTATCCGTTTTCGTGTTATGTTCTTTTGCGACAAGGTATCCAACGACCATAGTCTCGACTCGAAGTCAGAGTTACACTTGGATAGATTCCCTCGTTAGATGAGTAACAATAACTCTATGGATTCCTAAAGCTGATTTCGTCGCCACCGAGGGTCGACATTTTCCCTAGCGTACAAAGAGATAGATCTGCAGTATTCATGACAATTTATTTAAATTATAGCACTAAATTCTTCAATTTCTTACGTATTATCCTTTCCATATTTCTCAGAGTAGAAATTTTGTAAGCCTGACTGGGTTTTTCGACGCTCTTATAGGTGAGGACCCCGGGACAGTCTCAGTTGCTCCTGCCTAGTTACGGCTATGCATAGTAATGCATTACGACCTTACGATCTCGTATAAGAAACAGAATGTACTGAAATTGAGACGCGAACTATGCGAAATATCGGACTTTGAATCTAACTTGTTTGTTGATTTCAACCCAAGACCACACATAACAAAGGTGGGTGTCTTAGCTCCCACCACAAGGTTCAGGAAGTCCGTGTTATAAAGTGTAAATTAAATACGTATATATGAAACGCTAATAAAGCATTTGATCAATTAGAAACAAAATATATTGTAGTAATAATTTACCCTATTTGTTAAGATCATGAAAGTTATATTCTGTTTTTGAAATGACAGTCAAAGCAGAATGTATTGGACAATAAATGAGGTATTGTAAAATTTCAATTTCGGTCCGATTTAATACTTTCGAGCTGCTATGTGTTGTGTTATCCGTTAGGAGATATTGATTAATTCTGATTCAAAGGAAGAAAATAAACTACAGTATAGTACTGGGGTTAATTTAATAGAGTTTAATTGTATAGGCAGTAGTGAGGCTATTTGAGACAAAGTCTATTGCTAGAAAGTGAAATATGGGTTACTATTAGGGTTTTATTCCAGATATGATATACCAACAGACATGGGCGGCGGTTAGGGGGGCATAGGGGGGCAGTTGCCCCCTACTTTTTTGAAATTACCCATTAATGTATATAGTTTCATTTGGAAATATAAAGTTTTGTATGTATTATTGGTTCATAGAATAAAAATGGTGCCATAAAATATTTGTCGTTTCATGAGTACGTATTGGTTGTCTTCCCGTGGAATTAAGAAAGCTAAAGGAATTGCGTTTGAACTGCTACTAAAAATGGACCAAAAATTAACCTATTGGAGCGCCACAATTAGAGCGTACAGTAGAGCGTCGATTATCCGAAGTAATTGGGGGACATGGGTGTTCGAAAACTGGTTTGTTCGGATAATCGAACTGTACTGTACTGTACTGCACTGTACTGGACTGTACTTCTACAGCCAGTGCCAAACAGACAGAAGTGTGCTGATTGTTGAAACACAGCGACTGGCGGCTTGGCCGGTCAGCAGCGCCTTATGAAAGCCCCATTAGAAGCAATGTTCCGCCAGCGGTGGCTCAGTGCGGCGACTACTGTGGGAAACTTGGTTTGGGAGTGAGGGGGATGATGGACGGTAGGGTGGCAGAGTAACAGGTGCGAGCGAGTACACAGTTCGGTTAAGCGGTCGTTCGGTTGACCGACGTTCGGATAATCGACGCTCTACTGTACTTTAATTTCTTCTTGCAAGTTCTCGATATGTTAGTCAGCTGCTCTGGAACTAATCGAGATAACATTTCGCAAGAAAAGAAGTCCTTCACAAGTTATTCTTTAATTGCACAAAAATCGACAGTTCCTAAAATGAATTTTGTTCTTTCTAATAATAAGGAATATTTTGATTTGATTTTTTTTAGTTTAACATCCTGTTCAGCAGCGAAGTTATGTGAGATGTGGACTTAATTATCAACGTGGAGTCCGAACCACGTGAGCTCCCCCGGGGAATCGAACCCGGGTCTCCCACGTCAAAGGCGTTTACGCTAACCGCTTAGCCACGAAGGAGCTCAGTAAGGAATATTAATTTTGCAGTATAATATAGGAGTTTAGGGGTGTGCATATACAGTTTTGTATATACAATTCAATTTATTAAATTTAGCATAATTCTAGATTTTAGGATTATTTTGTATAACTGAAAAGTGGAGTCACTAAGTATTGCTGAGTTTTGATATATTCCAAGAAAGTGAAAACTGTACTTAATGGCAGCGAACATGTTTCGGGAAGGTGCAAAAGTATTTCTTTAAATGTCGTAGCATATGCTTGTAGTATTCACTGTCATTCTAAGAGTAATAACATATATAATAGCATGCGTGGAATTAAAAATAAGTTGTTCATTAATTTCCAGTTTCAATATAACTTTTGCAAAACAAGCCCCATTATTCATTACTATGATTATTTGATTAATATTATCCTTTCTGTTTATTTGTTTTGCAAATTTATTAAATATGCCTCTAATCTGATCACAATTTTCCACACAGATATTCATGAGCAAGGAATCAAATCTCTTCTTACACCTTCGTTGTTTAAGAGTACAAAGGGCTAGTGTCTACTTGCGTTTCTCTTGTCAATTTACTTAATAAAATATGAAATACGATATACGGTATTTTAACTGAAAAAGATAGTATCCTATTAGTTATACAACCTTTCGTTAAACAAAGTGTTACAAGTAACCAGGAAAACTAACATTGATATCAAATATTCAGATCATGTCTTCCCCCCCACACACATACACTTTTAACGTCCAATCTCCGCCACTGCCCACAGATGACTGAACCTGGAACACACGCATGGAAAGCATTAGCGCTAGCAAATTAGCTATGAAGAGGTACAGCATACCATAATAGTCAAGAATGAAAGCAAAAAATAAGAAGCGGAAACGACAGACTGTACGATAATAATACTTTCACAATTTTAATTTCACACTATTTATTTCGAGACTTTCGAGACTTTCGAGACGAGACCGAGATTTGGTCCTCGAGACCGAGACCGAGATCGAGACAAGCATCTATTGACCGAGACGAGACCGAGACCGAGATGGCGATTTTTGACTCGAGACGAGACCGAGACCGAGACCGCTATTTATCAACCGAGACGAGACCGAGACTGTACAAAGTCTCGTCTCGTCTCGTCTCGATACCATCCCTAGTTATATATTTGTGATTCTTTGTAATAATATGCAAAATTTCAAACATTAAGTTAATTTATCAAGGACAACGGCGCCAATTTCTCTGTAACTTTGGGGGGCCCTTTCATAAAAAAAATATATACAACAATATATATAAAATACATATTCATAAAAATACATGGGGTCCACATGAGCTTTGGGGGGGTCCGGGCCCCCGGCCCCCCAGGATCGGCACCCTTGATCAAGGAACATTTCTTTCACTATAAAACCAAGTTGTAATTTGATCCAATATCACTTTACAAAATAGAATTTTGTTTGTTTCATTTGCGTGGAATGTAAGAACTCCGGAGTGTATTGTGTTCTAGCCAGGTGAAGTAATGTTTTAATTTTCGAGTTGATAAATAAATATTATTTTTAATTCTAATGTAGGCCTATATTGTTTCTCTTTTACATACAAGAAAAACAATAGCAAGAAAAAAATAAATATAAAAACAACATCAATTAATAAATTGAGCAATCAAATTTGTTCTTTCAACTAACAAGGAGATTAACTCTTTGAATCGCGTGACAAAACCATAGTAATCCATCTCTAGATCTTCGTAGTAATCATAATAATCATAGTAATAATAATCGCTAGATAGCAATACCAGTGTTTTCATACTGTGCATAACATAAAAACTTTCTCAACTATATAAAATTTACTTTGGTTGTACTCCATTTACAAGTTCTGTACTAGATCTCAAGTGATTACCATTCCATAGAAGTGGAAGCACAAAAATGTTCTCAAATTGAAAGCTACACCACTATTAGGTTGCCAACTAAGTTTCTAGTGATTATAACACTGGATTAAAATTGTCATTATTACGGTATACTAGATATCTAACACAAGCATACAGTTTAATAATAATAATAATAATAAATAATAATAATAATAATAATAATAATAATAATAATAATAATAATAATAATAATATATTATTATTATTATTATTATTATTATTATTATTATTATTATTATTATTATTATTATTATTATTATTATTATTATTATTATTATTATTATTATTATACAGTATCGTGCATTTTTACTATACGGATCCATAGTATAAGTAGTAGTAGAAACGAGTTAGAAGCCCGCAAGGGTTTGTTGGGTTCTGTTCTCGATATAAAATGTACAAATAAAAGACTTCCTCAAATTTTTCTGTATATTTTACGATCTGTGGATCCGTATAGTAAAACTGCACTTACAGTATTTACAATCAATAGTTGGAAAATGTAATGAAAGATTAAAAATTTACATAAAAAAGTTATTGATTGTCAGGAAAAAGGTCTGCACAAAATTTGATTTACATCGTTTTTTTTTTTTTCTTTCTTTACACCAGAAAGTTTCTCTAAGTTCAGCTGACCATGCATTGCATTCAAGTCAGTGTGCAAGGATACCTCAATCTCACGGTATGTTATGTACTGATATTCCTAAATCTTTTTACACACAACATCAACATTACTAGTAACAACAGACATTGATGGACGACCTTTATAGAAAATGAAATGAAATGAAATGTGAGGTTTACGTCCCACAGTTATGCCGGCTAGGCAAGAGAAGACGGCGATGAGAAATTAATGAATGGTGGAATGAAAAAAGTAAGAGGAAACGGGAGAACCCCGAGGAAACCCACGCACACGGTGTTTGTCCACCACAAAGTTCATTTGGCGCGAACTGGAATCGAACCAGAGACCCCATGCACCAGAGGTGAACGCTCTACCACTGAGCCACCGCGGCCCCTTAGAAGATCTTTACAAAATTCATCACTGAGAAATATGCAACCAAGCTTTAATTCAGGAGTACCTAATTGTATACAGTTACATTGTATGGTGCTTCATTTCCAAAAGCCAAATCAAGTCGCCTGACACATTCCTTTGGTGTTAAACAGCACTTTAAATGCTGCTTTAAATGGTGTTAAAGTGTAGTGTTCACGAGAAATTTCGATTTCTCACACAATACTACACTGATTACTCTGATGAACCACTCTCATATTTCTAATGGTAATTCAAATCGTTCCCACAATGCAACAAAAGTGACTCGGCGACACTACCGGCTAGAGTTGTAAGTAACTGCATTGTCTACTACTGGCAGTAACTAAATGTATCATTGGCTATCAGACTCGCGCGCTCTGATCGTTTTTGCTTTTAGTAGTTCGTAGTAGACAACTTCCTTGAGTGGCGACACAATAGTTTCCACAGTTTCAGCGGAAAGAGCATCTGTAACTTATAATGCTATATACGGTATATTATTACTTTATGCGATACTACTTCTAACTGCTATGAAAAATAAACGAACCAACTTCAGCAAACAATCAAAGATAATTTAAATATAGAAAACTCTATTCTTCTGAATTTTATAACAGCGGAACACTAACGGCATTGTAAGTAGTATTTTGCAGAAACTTTTCCAACAACCCTACTGATTGCAATAGGGTCCCAACTATGTGAATGTAATACTCAGACTTGTATCATTACATTTATAACTGCTGTTTGCAATGGATGTCAAAGGTAGAACCTGTTCCTCAGACGCCGAATCCATATCAAAGACCTACAGTATTACGCGCTATCTCTTTACTGTTTTCCAGAAGTGATGATTGATCATTTACAGTTGCAATAAAAAAAAATAATAATAAAATCAGAGGTGACACATATTCTTTTTACTGAATCCATATCAAATAAACTGTTTGTCGCAATTTCCGATCTGTGTTGTGAACAAAAAATCGTACTTTTTCCCTACTTCTTGTTTCAAGAGATGGATAGAAGTCGAGACCGAACTCATTTTTGGGACAGTGAATTTGTTTCAAAAGAATTTTATTTCCTTTGCCGCTTTTACTTTACAGAAATAAGCATTGAAACCGGAAATACGAGGAATTCCAACCACTTCCGTTTTCAGTAGTGCTGCAGTTGCTGATAATATGATCCTTTTATACGCTAAATCGATCGCAGAAAAAAGAGTTTGTTGGTGTTTATTATCGTTCCTGTTCTATACTGATGAACATTGAAACCGGAAATGTGTGATTTCTACCACTTCCGATTTGAATAAGGGGTTAACGGAGAAGGTGGAATCTATTCTTAGGACATTGAATCACCTACAGAAAAGAAAAAAGAAAGAAAAAGAAAGAAAGAAAAAATATCTCTCTTCGATGTCTCTTACAGTTTTTGCTTTATGGAAATCAATATTGAAACCGTAACTACTAGTAAATTTCAAAAACTTCCGATTTTGGTAGTGTTGCAAATGGAGACGATACCAGGGCCGAAGACACAGGATATAACAAAAACAACAGAGCTTGCAATTGCACCACAATTTTCGTAAGGATAATATATTCTGGTCTCTATCCTCATTCTGTAACGATTTGTGTCAATGTAACACAAAATAAGAAATCCGTTAAGAAATGAACAATTAAATTATTCGTAAGAAATGTTAATTTTTATTTGCATCAATTAAATTTCGTATGAGTTAATTTTTAATTGACAACTGTTAAAAAATCTGTAACTATTAAAAATTAACGCTAATTTTTCTCGAAAGCCATGTAACATGCATACTCTTTTCCTGAGTCAGGTGGTTCACTTGCGCCGTGCAATACTAAAGTTGGACAACCAACCATACACTGAAGTAAGCTGGGTTGCCTAAATTCAAGGAGTAACTTGCTTACAAATGCACTTTCTCTTCGCATAAAAACATATATCATACATTTAAGAATTATATTGGAGGTATCATGCGAATCCCTTTCGCCGATAATAAAGGTAACAAACTATATTCGTATACAATAAGAGACGTAGAAATTGTTTAGAAATTGTTACAGCTCCAAGAAACGTATAG